>NW_017139212.1:419923-420595 GCF_001652005.2 Ceratina calcarata | reverse complement strand
GTAGAAACATTTTCTTCAATAACAATTAGTCTGCGTTTTCACAGAAAATTTATAGAAAGTATATAAAATGCATTCAATATGCAAGAATATATTAATAATGTATATTATTATTTGTAAACGATAAAAAGAATCACACGAACGTAATTGTTTTTCAATAAAATGTTTCTAAATTCGCATTCGTCTCGAAGCCTGCGATTCTCGGTCGAACGACTCGCTTGAGACTCCATTTTAATTTTTTAATATATAAGTTTTGAACGAGCTCTCGAAATAGATTGTAATATTTATATCGTGTTAATCCCGCACACGATAATTGTACATAGACAATGATGTATTAACGCTGGGTAAATAAAAGGATTATTTGTAAGTAACAAATGATGCCTCTTTATTTTATCCAAATATAGGAGAAGAGAATAGATCGTACGTAAGCTAGCTTTACCTGAACGTATTTAGGAGTCGTAGTAAATAATTTACAATTTACAAAGATATTTAAATATATAATTTAAAAAATATCGTGTTATTGCCATACAAATATAAAAAGTTACGAACGCATAATTATTTATTATTGCAATCTCCTTTTCACTAAATCACAGTAGAATATTTATAAAATTCTCATTTTATATTTCAATAATAAGTATCTAAACATAAAATTCTCATTATATTTCAATAATAATA
>NW_017139212.1:406762-419441 GCF_001652005.2 Ceratina calcarata | reverse complement strand
TCTTCAATTTTCGAGAATCTAATTACAATCTATGTACACTTGATTTTCCTGAGAATTATAGTTAGACGATGAACAGAGGCGCGATCAAAATCCCATGCAAGGGACTAGGGTTGGATCGTCGTTGCATAGTTTCGCGTTCAAGCAGCATTTCTTGGCAATGGTCAGGAAAGTTTCCTTGGAATTCCTAGCAATTCTGTCACCGATTTCCTCATGGAGTTCGTCGAGTTCCTCAGAACTCAAAGTGAACCCGAGAAGATCGTCCGGATCCTATGAAATGAAATTGCTTATAATTCGACAATTTCATAAAATATTATTATCTTTAATAATATATTATTTATATTGGCAGTGTAATTAATTTTTTCTCAAGTTTCATAGTACTGACTTCCTAATAAGATGCTTACAAGTTAAACAGAACTTACAACTGATTTCGTCGCGTATCTGGCGGATCGATAGAACATGGGTGGCCTGAATGGCATATTAGGTCTGTAACTTTCTTCTACATTTGTAAAACGATTCTCAAAGTTGCCAATCCCTGGCAAATTGACATCCGTTTCCTGGAACCTTTCCGACATGAAACTCTCGGCTGGAAACCCGTAACCATAAGGAGGGAACATACCCTGACGTTTCTGTTGATTCACCTCATCGCTGGCCATTTCTAAAAGCCAAATCAAATGATAAAAATTGTTGGAATCGTAGCCGTGAAAAATCGTTGCACCATTTATCTTTTCGTTCACTTTAGTCCAATCTCTGTCTCACTGTTCACTTTATAAAACGAGAACTGCTTACCCATTTGAATCGCCTGCGACATTTGCTGATTCAAGTTTTCTAAATTGTTTCTCTGCGGGGATCGCTTCTCCCTGGGCCCCTTGCAGCTGTCCATGATCACATTTCTGACGACGTCTTTGCAGTTCTTTGGCCTCCGATCGATCGCCGATACCTCGACGACCGCGAGGACTGCCGCCACGACTAACACGGCTCGCATAATATTTATCGCGATTAGAACGTATTGAAACGCATAGGACGCGGGGATTACGTGACGGTTCGTTGGCCCTTCGACAACTCGAGGCTCCGGCCGCGCTCCTCCGCACTTTTAACCACGATCGTTATCCGTGCGGACGTGTTGCGGAACCGATATTGCAATCGCGTTTGTTTACCCGGTAGTCGCATTCCAAGCGTGCACGATACGCTTTATTAAACGCGTTCGAAGCGTACGGAGGCCCGGCAACAGGTGACGATTCATCAATTATTACGTGTTGCCCACTGCGACGTCATCAGGCACCGTGAAATCCGCGTTCAATTTAATTTCGAATCGACGATGGAATAATACATCCTCTCCTGCACGCTGCAAAATAAATTGTAAAAAAGAAATTACCTCCGTTCATTTATTAATTATTATCGATTTCATAAGAAATTAGTATTGAAATGGCACTACTAAAAATGGTTACGGCTAAAGGAAATATATGAATTTCTGGATTTTAAAGGAATATAACTTGAGGCAGATTTTGCAATCAGCTAAAAAAATGTAAGTAATCGTAAGCTAAAAAAGGAATGGTCACGTACTAATCCTGACGTCACTAGGATGCACCTTGCGCGACAGAATTACGCCTTTTCCAGGAAGGAAAATTTCCCGGCGCGAATTAATTATCGAGCAAAAAAGAATGACTTCCCAAGCGTCCGCGCGCGGATGCAATTCCGCCGATTAAACGGTCCGCGAATGTAACGATCATAAAACTCGACCGAGGAAATTGCAAACGCGAGGATTAATTAATCGAAACGGCGCGACAGACGGACGGAATAAGGCATTGGAAACAGGCGGGTTGCGCTCCACAAAGAAATGCCGACGCCGTGACGAACGCGAAACTCTTCGTGCCAATAATGACGAATATTCTTGACGAGCGTCTTCGAACTCCGCGAAACTAACGTCGAGAAGAGAGACGGGCGGGCGGGCGATTGCGGAAAGATGACCGGGGCGAGTTGAACGCGTGTCTGACCCCCTTTGTGCGTGCAATGGCCGCACCGCGGCTCCGTGCCGATATAGGAGTTAATCGAAAAAAGTAGGCAAGACAGAGGCGAGGGGGTAATTGGGGTTCGGCTCCGGCGTCGCGACGAGACGTTTGCAATTAAACCGGCGCTCGATCTAAGCAATCTAGCCTTTAATTTTATCTGACGCCGTGGTAGTAGAACCGTCCGCTTAATCGGGGCCGGGATCTCGAAAAATTACCGCATCACGAACGGCGTCTTCTCTGTTCGCATTTAACTCTGCTTATTGGCTATTTCTTGGTCAATTAGCGATTCGTTGCGGTAGGAATTAATGTATCATTTTTTACTGACAACGAAAGATAGAATTAGATAGCTGTATGAAATGTACAGGGTGGTTCATCAGACATTACCACCTCGATTCTCATCGTTATTATTATACGTAGCAAAGAATGTTCGTATATAATGTTGAATGATTTAGAGAGGCACATTCTGTTGTGACCTATTTTGTAAGTGGACGTGTAATAGAGATATGAAGGTCGTCAACATTCTTTTAAATGGGATTCACCAGAATATGTCTCTCTTGAAATCATTCAACATTATATACGAACATTCTTTGCCACGTTTAATAATAATGATGACAATCACGGGACTAATATCTGGTGAACCACCCTGTATATTTATTTTACATATTTTGCGTTCACAGTGTCAGGCCTAGTTTTTATCATCCGTAACAGAAATAAATTGTAAATAATATAAAATGACTTCAATAAATTGTATACATAATCTGAAAATCTGATTGTACGATCCTTACAAAGCTCGCTATTTTCATCGATTTCATTATTCCATTTATAGTTATAACATAATATGCTGTTCATGAACATAAAATGTTACTTATTAATAATTTATATTAATTAATTACTAATGAATTTAACTTAGTCTTGTCAGCCAAAATGTAGGAATTGGTTTACATTTTGAAGAACATAATCGTTCATTCCTTCATGCCCTTGCACGTTAATGAAATATTTCATTTCATTACCAGTCGACATCATATTCCTCTAAAAGCTTAAATTATACATAAAATGAATACACAATAAACAAATACAATCATATTTTAATTTATTAGTCTATATGAAATCTATATAAGTATAAGAAATAAATTTTTAATACATCTGAGATAGAAATTGTGTACATATTTGAATTACTTTAACGAATGTTAAAGCCTGTTTTATGTTACACGTACATTAATATAATACTTATTGGTACAATATTGATGCATGAATCCAGTTTATTCTTAACCAAACTGCTGCTAAATTAGATTAACAAAAATTGAGATCATCGTTACATGACGGCACGAAAAGAATTCGTGATCGTCAGGTAATAATAACATTGATTCGTACAGAGCCATTTTTTTTTTAGCAACGTGACATAAGCGACGGAAAGAATTCCAGCGGGGCTGCTCATATTCCCGTAGTTATTAACAGTAACTTCTTTGGCTAAACGAGGAAGAGGAATCAGATCGAAAATAGATTTACAGTTTGCATGGTACGTGTAACATTTATTTTTTTATGTGAACTTCTTGTCAAGTTTATATTAAAAAAATAAACTTATTGTAAACTTTTTGAACCGTTTCTTTCTTTTAGTTAGGCGAATTTGGAATCAGATTCTAAGTATTTTAAATTCCATCACTACTTACAACCATACATCCTCGACGACTCAAGTCTAATAAGAACAATATAAATTAATTTGATAAATATTTTAGCAACATCAGTAACTATAAATACAGAAATTTAATTAAACATTCCTAATAAAAGATATCATTATTTTTTTCATCTCAATCCCAGATACTTGCTGTATTTTTTACTGCATATCTTTCAGCGTCAAAGTTCTAAGATATCGTAAAACAGAAATAATTCATATGAAGATAGGGAATAAAAAGTCTATAAAAACTGTTCAACAAACAATCTTCATTTTTAGTCCAGAAAAAAAATGTATGTAGTGATCGTAGAGGATCTCATTCGATATAATGCGTGGGTTGAGAGTTTATCGATCATTTCACGTACTCTAATAAAAAGAATTCCGTGATTAGTTAGATAAAGTATAATTGCTTTGGTATATTTTAAATACATGATAATGTATCAGTGTCATAAGTACTTACAAGATTAATTATTATTTTTAATAATACCTGATAATACCAGACCTTTGGAAAGGTACTTGTGTTTTTATAGAATGACATTTATATTAATAAATATTTATATTTATATAATTAAATACATATTGATGTTAACTGCATTATGTAATTTGATTAGTAATTAATAAATAAGTAGATAAATAATTTTGGTCTAAATGACATAATATCAGACCCAAATATTTTCTGCTGACATCTATATATATCTTTACTTTGAAAAAAGCCTACTAACTATTTGGTACGATTTCATTGCTTATAGTAACGTTCGCAAACGAGTTCTCTATTTCTTCGAAAGTAGTTACAATCTATTTAGTTCAGTTTGTTTTCTAGGACAGTAGTGTTCCACTTGAAGCGTACATTAATCACGATGATTTATCGTTGGACAAACTAAATTAATAGCATTTGGTTACAATGTCTGTTACGTAATTCTGTTTGAAAAACAGCTGTTTCGTGTATTTCGATTAATTGCGAACTTTATGTTTTACTTGGAAATTGTTTACAAATTTTTGCGTAACAAACATACAAAACGTGTTTCGTCAAAAATCATATAATTCAATTATGCAATCCAAAAGTACTTGACGAAGTCCTTGAATGCAGAATTAAAATTTTTTCATGGTATTAACGATACTTCTGGTGTGTCTTAAATTACTTTTATTCTACGAATTAGTTTAATATTATTTCTATGTATATAGATGGATATTTTAAAATTAAATTCCCACTATTTATGACTAATAAAATATTAACAGCTTGAAATCTTCTAAAAACATTTGTGCTTAAATATTTTCTTAATTTCGAAAGAAAATCTATGTTGAAACATCGTCGTACGTTGTTTTAAAATCGAAGTATTATAGTATATATGATAAAATACATATAACAGCTACATAATTATATAAATAATGCTACGAAAAGAATATTTTGTAAAAGTAAACGACGATGGATATTGAAAAGTCTTCGGATTTACATGTGGAACGTGGGTGGTGGCTCCATCTGTACTCAGTCGTTTAGCGCAGGGGTTTGACACGTATGCTGTTTTCCTTCTGTCCGGATTCTGTATAAATGTTAGTGAAACAAATAAAAGATATCGTTGCCCTTTGCTGTCGTGCTACTACTTCGTGATCAGGTGCGTGAAGCTCTATCAATGATCTGTAAACTATCCTCAAACTGTCTTGTATTTAGTAACAGACCGACGCAATATATGTTCAATGCGAACTTAACCTCGCTTCCCATTTGTTTTCCGAATAACTTCATGAGGTCTATTTTTCATCGTCTCTTAATTCATTTCAGGCGGTGAGAGATTTTTTTTAGACAGGATATAGAACAACCGGAAAAATGAGCACCGTAGCAGAACAACCTTGCTACACTCTGATAAACATTCCGACCGATACTGAGCCCTTGAACGAGCTCCAGCTAAAGCAGGATTTGGAGAAAGGCGATGTCCAGACAAAGATCGATGCACTTAAAAAAACAATTCACATGATCCTGTCCGGCGAACGTTTGCCAGGACTCTTGATGACCATCATCAGGTTCGTCCTGCCGCTACAGGATCACACCATAAAAAAGCTGTTGTTGATATTCTGGGAGATTGTACCAAAAACATCACCTGATGGGAAATTGCTTCAGGAAATGATTTTAGTCTGCGATGCTTACAGAAAGGACTTACAGCATCCAAATGAATTTGTGAGAGGCTCTACTTTAAGGTACAGACCTAAATTTTCTATTTTAATGATTCGAAAATAAAATATCGTAATTTTCAGATTTTTATGCAAACTGAAGGAGCCAGAACTTTTGGAGCCTCTGATGCCTGCGATAACTGCATGTCTAGAGCACAGACACTCCTATGTCAGGCGCAATGCAGTCTTAGCTATTTTTACAATTTACAGGAACTTTGAGTTTCTCATACCGGACGCACCAGAATTAATAGCGAAGTATTTGGAAGGCGAACAGGACATGTCATGTAGGAGGAACGCGTTTTTAATGCTGTTGCATGCTGACCAAAGCCGAGCACTGGCTTATTTAGCCGCTTGTCTTGACCAAGTGCCCAGCTTTGGTGATATACTACAGCTGGTTATCGTAGAATTAATTTATAAGGTACACACACTGAACAGAAAACAGACAGCACCATTTAAAACTGAATGACTTTAGTAACGGTCCAAACGACCTACGTTTTTGTTAATTAAAATTTTTTTTTAATTTACACAGCATTTAGTAAGCTAATCGATCTAACTATTCAAAGACGCGATATGATAGTTAAAAGGTTATTCAGTTTTGCTCTTAACTATATATTTTTCAATTAATATTAAATATTAACAATTGTATATTTTCATAGGTTTGCCTGGCGAATCCATCGGAGAGAGCCCGTTTTATCAGATGTATTTATAGTTTGTTGAACTCGCCAAGTGCTGCTGTTCGTTACGAAGCAGCTGGCACTCTAGTAACACTTTCCAGCGCACCTACCGCAATTAAAGCTGCGGCTTCTTGCTACATCGAACTGGTCGTCAAAGAAAGCGATAACAATGTTAAACTGATCGTGTTAGATCGATTGATCGCGATGAAGGAGAGCCCAGCTTACGAAAGAGTCCTCCAAGATTTAGTGATGGATGTACTTAGAGTTCTAGGTACTTATAGCAATAGAAACTATTGCAACAATATAAAAGGCTTACTTTACTATATAATGTGTAACGAAAGATTACAACAAATTACTAGTCTTCGATGTCTCTAATGAAAAAAGTAAAAGACCTGATTTTTAACTTGTTTATTAGGATTTGTAGTAAACTAAACTTCTTGACGTTCTAAACAAAACCAATTTGTTCGATCCGATATTAAAAATGTTCTTCTATTTTAAAGTGTGTCGGAATACTAATAGGAGTCACTATTTAATATTCCTTTACTTATTTGTATTGTAGGTTCTCCGGCACTGGAAGTTCGAACGAAAACACTTGCGCTCGCAATGGATTTGGTAACGAGCCGTACAATCGAAGAAATGGTTCAACTGTTGAAGAAGGAGGTACTTAGAACGGCCGGCGGGGAGCACGAGGATGCTGGAAAATATCGTCAATTGCTCGTTAGAACGCTACACGCATGTTCCATCAAATTCTCGGACGTCGCGGCTACAGTGATACCGGTATTAACAGATTTCCTATCGGAGAACAACGAGGCCGCTGCAACCGACGTCTTGGTATTCGTTCGCGAAGCGATTCAGCGGTTCGAGAATCTCAGACCTCTGATCGTCGATAAACTGCTTGAAGTATTCCCACACATAAGATCGGTGAAAGTACACAGAGCGGCGTTGTGGATACTCGGTGAATACGCGACGTCGAAGGAGGACATTGAAGCTGTATTGAATCGCATACGAGCTGCGTTGGGAGACTTGCCATTGCTGGAAGCTGAGGACAAGCGTCAAACCGGTGAAAAATCGCAGGAGGAAGGAAATGGTCAGACTGCGCCAGCGCAATTGGTCACATCGGACGGCACTTACGCCACGCAGAGCGCATTTAGCACGGCATCTGCTCGTAAAACGGAAGAAAAACGCCCAGCGTTGGTTCAATATATGATGGATGGAGACTTCTTCATTGGTGCCGCGCTTGCTGCGACTTTAGCCAAACTTGCGCTACGTTACAAGGATCTCGAGGAGGATGTTCGAAAGAACAATCGCATGCAAGCGGAAGCGATGCTCATTATGTCCAACGTGCTGCAGTTAGGTCGTTCTGATCTACCTACGAGGGGGATGACGCATGACGACGCTGAACGTATCTCTTTATGCCTGAGATCTTTGGCTTGCCCCACTTCGCTCGTGCAGAAAGTTTTCACCGAGGGTTGCCGCGATGCTCTGGGCAGAATGCTGACCGCGAAGGCAGAGGAGGATTCTCAGAATCAAAAGGTTTGTAACTCGTATTATTATATCCTGAATTAAAAAAATTAATGGTGGTGTAATTAAATAGGCAAAGGAGAAACCAGGTAGCATCGTTCAAGTGGACGACGCGATACAATTCCTGCAGCTGAGCCGCGGTTCGGACGTAACAGGCGGAGCTGGCGACGTGTTCGAACAAAGTTTGAGCGCGGCTGTTGCCGGAAGACCCGGTGCTGCCGGAGACGCGCCAGCGCCAAATGCTTTAAGCAAGGTCACTCAATTGACTGGTTTCTCGGACCCTGTATACGCGGAAGCTCTGGTCCATGTGAATCAATACGATATCGTACTCGACGTGCTAATTGTAAATCAGACCGAAGACACATTGCAAAACTGCACTTTGGAACTGGCTACGATGGGCGATTTGAAACTCGTGGAGAGGCCGCAGCCTATCGTGCTCGCACCTAGAGATTTTGCTAGCATCAAGGCGAACGTGAAAGTGGCTTCCACGGAGAATGGAATAATATTTGGAAATATAGGTAATTATCAATTTCTTTATTTCAATCGCATAAGACTCATAAATGGACTTCATTTTCGATACTCGATAATACCTCGATAAATGATTGATTTCAGTATACGATGTGTCTGGCGCGGGATCTGATAGGAGTGTGGTAGTATTGAACGATATACATATCGATATAATGGATTACATAGTGCCGGCAACCTGTACCGACGTAGAATTCCGACAAATGTGGGCAGAATTCGAATGGGAGAACAAAGTATCTGTAAATACGACATTGTCAGATCTGAGGGAGTATCTCGCTCACCTGTTGAAGTCTACGAATATGCGTTGCCTTACTCCAGAAAAGGTATTGTATGCTTCTATCACTTGAAGTCGGTGGAAGCACTTTCTACTTCACAAATTCTACCTAAAATTTTTATCACGGATCGAATTTTATAACCTCGCTGAACAATGTCTATTTTAAACAACTCTGAAATTTGTTAAATGATCTAAACGGTTGTAAATATGTTTCTCAGGCCCTTTCTGGACAGTGTGGATTCATGGCCGCAAACATGTACGCAAAGTCGATATTCGGCGAGGACGCGTTGGCGAACATGTCGATCGAAAAGCCGCTGAACAAACCAGATGCTCCCGTGGTCGGGCATATTCGTATCAGAGCGAAGAGCCAGGGCATGGCACTGTCGCTAGGCGACAAAATCAATTCTACTCAGAAAGGTCCACAAAGCAAGGTGGTCCAGGCCGCTTAGAACGCGTAGTCCTTTGATCTACAACTTCATCGTATCCTCAGTATTCGAGCTGTTTCCGAGGGCGGAAAGAACAAGTGTAGTCGATCGAATTCATCCTGAGTGATGTGGAGAAAAGTAACGCGCAAAGATATCCGAACGGCGGACGCCGTTCGTCAATTGGTCAATCAGGATTTCACGAAACGACTTCTTGGAACACCGCGATGATTGAAGTATATTTTATACGATTATCAGTAATGTATTAATTTATGCGTTTCAATATGTTCTCTGTCAGCGCCGTTAGAACTACGACACCGTACGATTGTATCAGTAAGCGATGGAATATATACATAATACGATACTTCAGCTATACGAGCTTGTATTTTATTCCGTTGAAACAACGTTTCTGACACATACACGTATTTTTTAAGAAATAAAGAATGAATACTTTACACAGTCTTCTCCATTATCATTTACTTTCTCTCATTCCTTGATTTTTTGTGAAGCTTCAATTCGTAAGTTCAATTAATTTATTTTACACCCAGCTTCCTTCATGTTAGATTTATTAACGAGTACCTTGAATAATTCTAGTATAGACATAATTCTTCATCCAGTAGTTGATCGATATTAAAGACGATGTGACTCGAATGAAGAAAAGAAGGTAATACTGTTACCAATAGATTGTATGTAAATGTCGACGACCTTTTCTTTTTAACAGGTTTCTCGTCGAGTTCTCATCTCCGGGAATCGGCTATAAAAGAAACACAACGTACCGATTTTCCATAGATAAGAAAAATATTTATAAGTCATTATACGAATCTTAGGGTTTGAAAATGAAAACTGTATACTTTTGCGAGATAGAACGATACATAATGGTAACTCTACCATCGTATTATTCACTCGTTGACGTTCACCCATCGGTCTACGAACCTTCGTTTCCCGTTACACCACTCGAATTTCAATGCTAATCTAGGAAACTCTCTGAATCTCGGTTCTCCAATTACCGAGCTAACCCGGAGTGCTAAAACGACTTCCACTCGACACAGAGTGAATCAGACAGATCCTTAGCTAAGTTATAGTAGTATCGTCGTGACGGTTTCGATTGTTATACACACCTGTAGTTTGCTGTAAAATTTGTATTATCTTTTTGTGCAAAAATTTTGTTTGTAAATAATTATACGTAAAAAGTAATCACATTAAATTCTAGGTACAGGGTTTAATTCTATTTTATAGACCTAAGGAAGTAGACCGAGAGTCCAATGAACTTTTGTCATAGGATTATAGATTTCTCAATTGCTCTAAATCTCAATCGATAATTGGGGTATACCTTAATTAAGAATTAGAATTTAATCGTTTATTCGAATTTCTTTCAATTAAGATAATTAAATAATTATAATTCCTAGTCAAATCTGAATCACAGAAACCAAACGTTAATTGCCAATCGGTGTTCAAATGAATTAATGATTTAATCGCTTATGTGAAACCCTCTTCTGTTAATCCTGTAAATGATAGACAGAACATCACTTGGAGAAGTTTTTGGTTTTGTTCCACAGGTAGAAAAGAAGAAATCCTCCCATTCGTTTTCTTTCCCTCAATCGCCTGCTCTGCCATTTGGGCATTCGATCTATTCTCATATGGCTATGTCATTCCTACTATAATCCTATTTGTATACTTATGCAAAAATCACCCAATATTTGTAAGAAAGTACAAGTGGCACAAGATTCAATTTTCTTCTTATACATTACAAAGTATATTTGAGACAGTAAACACTTCTTTATTAAAAATTACTTGAATACGTGTTTTAGCATATTTTGAAATATTGACATCTGGATCTTACACCAAGCCACAGATATAACGGATTATGGAAATCGAATTACCGGAATTTACTGACTGTTTACTGTTTGCCTAGTGGCTTCAGGCGCTGCGCCACTCGGTGCATTAATTTGCTTATCGATATCAAGTTAGTCTTAGCCACGTGATGGATATACCTACTCTTGAAGAGGATATTTTGCTCGAGGATCTTATGATTCATTTCATTACATTCCTTGATTCTTTTAACACCAAATTCTTGAACTCATTTCATATAATTACATAAATTATTCATTCACTATTTATTTTATACAGAGTCACTTCATTATTCCTTGATTTCTCTCTTAGATTCATATATTACCTTTAAACTAATTTCATATCATCGATTATTTATTTATTATTTATTTTATCTGGAACCACTATAATGTTTTATGTATACTATTAAGCTTAGGGTAACATCGTCGAATTGCTATTCGTAGAAAAGAAAAAGGGACTGATCCGACAGGTTTTAGCGTATTTCGACGTTATGGTTTCTGCAACACGATCGCCCTGCCTGATATTCTTTTCACAAGGATCCTTTTACGTGGATTGTTCTCTCGAATAGCCCCTAAAATTTACGATACCCTTAACTCGTGAATCTTTCAGATCGATTTGTTCACCGCTAAGCATGTCCCCCTCGATGAAAGTTCGCTCCTGCAATAAAGGACGCATTTTATCAAACAAGATCTCAATAAAAATTGTAAAAATGATCCTAATTTTAAAAAGTAACGCTTTGATCTAAGAATTACAGTCACTATATTATCGAGGAGATCTTATCTCTTAGCTTCAAAAGGTATCAAAAACGATTATCTTCACAATCTACCACTTACAACTGCGAAATTCATTAATTCCCTCGATAAAAGTCCATACATATTTTATTAGACAACAACAGATCTTATAAAAAATTGTCGAAATTACCCTAATTTTTAAAAATAATGCTTTTATGTAGAAATTGACGTCACTCTATTATGGAAGAGATGCTATCCTATTTCCGAGCTTCAAGGTAAGGGGCTCAAAGGGTATCAAGAACGATTATCCTTGCAACCCGACTATACAACTTACAACTGTGACATTCATTATACTAGTCTCACGCATTAAAGAGTTCCCTTTTACGACTTATCAGGTCGGCTGGACGTGAGGCAGGTGGAAAGTAGAGGGTGTAAAAGAGCTGTTTGCGCTCCGGCTTTGCCCGTTCCATCGCCCCCCGTACCAACCCGATGTTTGCCTGATGGCTGCATCGACACTCATGAATCTATCCCCTAACCATTTGCTGGCAGCTTCCGTTCTCGAGTTTTTTCCCTTCACTCTTCGATTGCCTGTTGAACATCTTCCGTTTCGATTAGTCACCCAATATCAACAGGTATTTCGCAAGAGGCGTCTATTTCTGTTTGCGACGACGTTCGCGTTTCGCGCTACTTAAAGTTGTACGAGCCTTTAAGGATGTATTAGCTATACAATCAATCCCAAAAGTTTATGTACCTTAGAAAAACGCATTTCCTATAATTAAAAAGAAATCAGACGTCGGAAGAATAATGCTAATAATAAATAGCTACGTGCTTAAAAGTATAGAAGGAAAT
>NW_017139212.1:363731-405346 GCF_001652005.2 Ceratina calcarata | reverse complement strand
TAAATCCGTATGCAACCTGAAATTCATTCACCCAATCTTTTTCTATTTATTCAAGTAAAAGGATAATGATTTAAATTGAATTTATGCATGGTTAAAATCTTTCTGTCAGCACTTAACGCGTTGTTTTACGTGCGAGGTAGGTTTTACGGTCAGCCAGGACGTCGCTATTTGAGTTGCATTCCGTTGTCGGATCAGCAAACATAAAAAGAAGTTCGTCATCGGTTTTTGGTCCCAGCCAGCTGATGTTCTTCTGTTGCTCGAAGGACGTTAAACGCACGAAAGGTAAATGGACCGGCGGCGTTCAGTCGTGCTGACTCGAAGAAACTGCGAAAAATCAACAGCAAGAGAACACCCGATTCTCGGCCGCAGAAATAACACGTTCGCGCGTTACGGTGAGCTTAAAGATAAAAGGAAGAGCAGAAATTCATCGCATCGCGTGGAAACTATCGTAATTTTACTTTACATATTCCGATACGTCGCGTCACATCCACTTTAAAAACGATTATTAAAACAATTAAGCGTTTTGATAAAACGATTTTATTATTAAAAGTGATTATTGCTTCGAAGAAAATCTATAAAAATAAAGCGATGGGACGCGTGTCAATGAACCTTTTCAATGGACGCTCGCATTGATAAATGATTCCAATCGAATGATGGAAAATTGAGTGAAAGCACTTTCTTCCTTCGGTGGCCAGAACTTTCTTCGGATCGATAAAAAGGCGATCATCGGTCATTGAGTGGAAAGAATCAGAGCGACAAAACGTAGAAATAAATCTGTGCGTCGCATGGAGGTGATGTTCAGTACCTCATCTCGGCTCAGTGGACGCAGTCTTCAAGACGTAGACATAATTTTATTTAACATGGTATCGACGGGGTGTGTGATAAGTCTAGTAAAATTCTTTGTGATTTCCTTGATTCTTTTAAAACTTGTTGATGTCTCGTTTGGTGATGAGGAAACTAAGATTCCTGCGAATTTCCGGTACAGGGAAGACCACGAAGCAGCTGCAAGTGAACACGGGGGTAAGTGCAATTTGCGGGGGTTGCGGGGGAGGTTCCTTTGATTCTACACGTAAGATGATGAAGATTCATTATTGACGATAGTTATTAGTACACTGCAGATTTTATGCATTTATGGAAAAATTGAATATGTAAAATATAAGTACTGTAAGTGTCGTGTTTTGCACAAAAATCTGCAGTCTAATCATTATTAGAATATAGTATACAATATCATACAATGTATACAATACATATAATACTATAATAAATAATAATATAATGTATAATAATATAATATCACGTAATATAATAATCAGCAGTCGTGTATAAATATAATTACTACTATTATTGAACTGCTACTTGAATTGAAACCTTCTTTTCTTCAGATGCTTTAAAGTTCTGTAAGAAATAGGAAGCTTTATTTGAAATTCATTTATACAGATATTAATAAACACGAGGAAAAGGGTGGAGGTATGAAGTACGAAGAAGACCATCGCAGTCTCGATGATGACAAGGGTGAACAGGTATCATTTTATAAAACTATATAAGAATTTTATAAATTCTCTGTTCTATGATAACGTAATATGATAAAAATTAATAACAGCGTTAATTTTAAGTCGCGATGCAATATCACAAATCTCCCTGGCAGCATAAGGATGTCCTCTTTCTCCTGGCAGTCGCCCTCATCATTGACGTCCAACCTACGACGTCCAAGACTCTCTCTCTCTTTCTCTCCCTTTTCATTGGCCGTAATATTAGTGTCCAAGCCGGTGTTCCCGGGGGATTATTTATTACACGGTCGTTGTTGCGCGAAACGACATCCTTGCAGCGGCCGAACGACGCTCCTTTCTTCAACGGGAAAATATTCTTCGTAAACGACGCGATGATATTTTCGCCCTCCCTCCCTTTTGTGCGTACCGGATATTGCTTCTCTCACTTTTATACCGTGAAGGCCGCTGTCCGAACGGCAATTAATTCGTTCAACCCCCTCCTTGTCATAAAATTTTTTCTCAAATTGATAGACAAGATAAACGGTCTTCAATTTTTTCCTACACTGTTTCTTTCTTATGTCTACCATAAACGCTTTTTTACGACACAAAAGACGAACGTTAGCTAAAGAGAATCCACCGATTCATCGTAATCGGAAATTATAATTTCGTGGAAATAGGGTTACAAAGTATTCGACGAGTTCGACAAGGGCGAGAAGGGACACCACGATAAGGAAAATCATAAGAAGAGCTACGCCGAGAAGGAAGGCGAGGAGGAGACGAAGCACGAGGAGGCGGACCATTACGACGAGAGCCACCGCGGCGAGGACGGTGAAAAGGCTGCGAAATTTGACGAGGAAGGGAAACATCAAAAGGGGTACAGTACCAAAGGCGAGCACAGTGTGTTCAAAAAGGTACGCTTAAAAAGATCACGATGCTTAGCACGACTAACGGCGGGGGAGTAATTAAATTATTATTTAATTAACGTAGACACCGGTCTCCATCCAATCTATTCCATGCTTATTAAGCTTGATGTGAAGTAAGAGTTTCTCGATTCATTTTAAACTTTCATAAAGTTCGAAATTGAATTTTTCAAACATCAAATACAGCCAAGTCCGCGTGATTTAATTAAAAAGTTAAACGGTGAGGTAAATGTTTCAGGACGAGTACGAGAAGAAACACGATTTCTACGATGAGTACCACGAAGACGGGGAGCACGAGAAACACGGCGGTTATCACCACGAGCACGAGGGCAAGAAGGGTGGACACGAGAAGAAGGGACACACCGACTCTGCTCGCCGCGAGGTCTGCACTTATTTTGTCTATTCTATTTACATAATCTTAAGCTTCTTAATTTCCACGTGCCATAAACTGTATCAATCGTATCAGCATCATCACGGTAAGAAGAAGAAGCAGGAGGAGGGTCATCATCATCGTAAGCAAAAGGGTCGCAAGCTCGACGAAGGTCACGATAGTCACCATCGACACGACAAGAAATATGGAAATAAAGGTGGACACGAGTCAGGGAAGAAATGGATTACCAGTAGCGGTCACTAAGTTACTCCAGTTCAAATTATGTTTAAAAAATGATATCATTCAGCTAGTCAACGAGAGAAAATATTAAAACAATAAAGAGTTTATAATATAATTTAGTAAAAGGTTGAACATTTCCTCGTGGAAGAATTCTGCGAGAACAGTGACGTCTTTCGTTGAATTCTTGGCCAGATATATGTATGTACGTAATACGTATGTATATACCGCGTAGAGGAACGCAAGAGGGAAGTAGTCGAACGTGGTAACAGAAAGCATGCACGTAAATAGCGGTACAGGTGTGTGAAATTGTGTCTGTTCGTTGACTATTCGAGGTGTGACAGCCCTTAATAAGTGCAGCCCCAGTGGAAAGCTCCAGGAAATGGAGTCTCCGTTATTCAGACGATGTCTATATTCCACGATGCATACATCCCATTGTTTATTAATTTACAAATATATTTTACGATCTTCCTATATTAGTTTAGTCAGTTTAATCATACTCGATCTTTCGTTCAGTATACAAGTTTCGATATAATTAAATGGAAATACTAAGGAAAGCTTCCTTAGCATTATAATTTATTATTAAAATATGACGGATCGTACTACATAGAAAATTAAATGGAAATCTTTCAGAAATTGAGTTTGCGTTCTGTTTCCGGAATTAAATTTCTAAGCATCGCAGGAGAATATGGAATATCTCTCGAAGGATAACGAAATGTTGCACCATTTTCAAGGATTCAATTCTACTTCTACAGGCATTTAAAAATGTCTGTACCAAAGGAATTGCATTTCGTAGATATTTTGTGCAGCGATTCGATCGGGAGTTTAAATTCGTAATCTAAATTCATCGAATGCCATTCCTATTTCGAATTTAAATCGAGCATTAACTCTGAATTATTCACATTTCGCTCTTTCACACGTGATGTAACGGAATTGCAAAAATTCATTATTGCACGCCACTATTTGCCGATTATTGCCAAACGATGTCTATCATTTGTATTTGATAAACTGTCAAAAATAGAAAAAAGTATAGCGACGATGTTAAAACATCGTTGCGACAGCGTGGCCGGCGCACGTCCTTTCGAGAGATCGAATAAAAGGAAATAACGGAACCGTTTCGATCACGGTAGCCGATCAACCGAGAAGCCCGTTCCGAGCGATCTTTCGCTCGGCCCGCGACGGCTATCCCGGGCGTGAAAAGTGAAAATCTTGGCGTGAAATTGGCCACGGTCCGCTAACGCGTTCCATTGTCGCGATTCCCGATGCCGTACGAATACGCCTAGCGTTATCGACTCGGTTGAAATTGCGAAGCCAGCCGTACCTCTTATCACAGTTATGGAACGCCTTCCCATTCTTCTTCTCCAAGGTTAATTAGTTCCGAACGGGACTCTCTTAACAGTTCGCGATATCGTGCAGCTGTAATATAATGCATGGCAGTAATAAAAAAAGCAATGTATGTACATGTCTTATATTTGCAATGTATGAAAGGCAGGCATTGCATAGAATATATCTAGGAAATATATGATATATCACCCGTTTCATACTTTGCTTCAAAGTCCCAAACATTCTACATATTGCCTAGACATTGTATAGAATGCCTGCTTTTCATATATCGTCTATAATAGTCCAAGAGCCCGCTATGATTTTGCTGTCTAACTATATTATGGCTGAAATTTATTACGTCGAATATATAGTCCGAGTAAGAAACTTTCGTGCAGTTCTAAGATCCGGAGATGGAACATTAAGTTAATACAATGTTGTAAACATGTGAGTTTGCATATTGCTTCTGTCTAACTATATTATGTCTGAAGACAGTTTTATTACCAAGTTTTCATGTTAATGTTAATATTAAAAAAATTTCTTACACCCTGTGAAAGGTTTAAATCATTTCTTACAATTAAACAATTTTGTAAGATTTAAGAGTGACTTTGTTTAAGAGTATTACGTTTAAACAAAATTACACCTTTTTTTAATATTAATATTAATATAAAAACATTATAATAAAACTGTTTTCAAGCATAATATAATTAGACAAACCTCATTTTTTTAAATTCACCCCTCATTAAGGGTTGTTTCACCCGAGAGGAGTAAGAAATGCCTTTTTGACATCACAAGGTCAAGTACGAATGAAATTATAGTGTGATATTCGTAATATAATTAGACATTGAAAAAGGGTGCGGGCTCTCGGATTATAACATATATTTTTAAGATTACATGCTTATAGAAGGAATTGTGATTTAACGCAATTTGTATGATCAAAACGAGAATAACGCGTAGCAAGGAGAAACGGACAGTATATGATCAGACGTGGTGCATTATTCTTAATTGTTTTACCTACTCCAATTTTCTCTATGGAATTATCTATCATGTTAATACTAAGGTTTTTAAAATGAATGAAAAGAATATACCAAATTATCCTCTTAATTTAATACAGCTATTCACCTTAGAATAAATACAATATCATCGTGTTAAGCTTAAGGAGGAATATCAGTAATGGTAAAGTATTACCAGACATAAGAAGATTATCTTACCAGATATTAATAAAAGTATTAGTAACAAGAACAGTGAGATAGTTACGATTAAAGTATTTAATAGCCTATTATTCCCAATGAATTAAAAACTTTGTATCATAGTAATAATATCATATTATAAAAAAAATTGAACAGTTGGATAAGTTTACAGACGTAGTTTTGTGACTCTGAGTCCATTATTATTATTAAAAATTTTAGACATGAGTAGTAAATATACATATCTTTATTTCTTATTTTCACCCCTTCTTTTTCTATGGATCTGCATTAAATGTATACTTTTATAATTTATTATATTGTATTGCAGTTATTTAACCCAGACCTGTGTAATTTTGTTTTTTCTACAGAATTTATATAGATGTAAATCTATGTAAATTGTTGTGGTAAATAAGTTCTATCAAAATTCTAATTCTAATTTCAACTCCCATTATTATATATGTTAGTAATTAAAAAGAAGTTTTGAATGTAAAGAATATGTGTATTACTTGATATAAAGTGTTAATTTTATGTATCTTAATTAAAAATATTAAAGCTGCAATGGGAAATGCTAGTTTTACATAAAAATTAGATTAGATTTTGAGAAACCACTCAGATAGTCTCTCTTTAAGCTTTCTCGTTACTATGATCATCGATTACGATTCCAGGAGAAATTAGAAAATGCCCGGATCAGAGGACAATTTCAAGGCTAAGCTCAAGGGACGAAGTGGTTGTAACGAGATCAGATGTGTTACCGTGAATCGGATAGAATCCTCGAGATGAGCTGAAGATTGTGCCTCCAGCCATTTAACGGACACTTTTCGTGGCGTAAATGGCTACCTCGTAGGAGGATAGAACGTCAGAAACTGTGACGCAAGCATCCCCTGTCTTCTCACTTGCTTTACGCTGTCCGGCGAATTAATCGCTGGTGGTAGTCCCTGTGATCCCTTCTTCTCTCCACCGCCTACGCTATTTTTCATTCGACAGCACGCAGCAGAACATTTTTTGCGAGTCGTGACCCCGTCATGTCCTGAAATGAGACTTTAAAGTGTGTTCGCGTGGATGGAACGAGTTTTCAACAGACTGCGGATATAAAGATTTTTGAGAGTTTGGTAAACAGTGTTTGCCTCCAAAGGTGAAATAAGAATATGACTGAAGCATTTTGTAGGTAGACTTTTATGACCGTCGTGGTATGTAGAAATTAGTTTATCATAAATTGGAAACAATTTGCAGTAAATTCTATTTCAATAAATATATTAGCATCAAATTTACGTAAATTTTATATCCTATGAGTTGAATTTCTTAATGAACCAATACATTTATGATATTTTTTATCACTATATTCTTGCATTGTTATATTGATACTAATTTTCTAAGTATATATATCCTGAATAGAATATCCTCAACAAAAGTATAAAGACTGCTACTACACTTTCTACTCTAATTTAATCATTGCGTGTCCTAAAAACGTTTAGCTGAGCAGCAAAGAAGCGCAAAACATTGCTGCGTTTTCTGATGCAGTATTTGGTGCGTCGCAAATTTGCCGTAAGTGCACCTGGCCAGTTTCATATATATCGTTTCTCTTTTTGTATCATACTTCGTTTCCGTGTGAAATAAAACCCGTACTCTTATACTTTCTTCTTTACTGGACTTCTTGTCAAACGTGAGAATTGGATTATGATCAGAATAGAGACGCGAAGGTGTTATTTTTACAACGGTTCAAGCAGAGCTAATCCTCCGTGTTATTTGAATTGATAAATAATTTGTTCCCGTTAATTGCACGCGCTTATTCGACGCGCGGTAATTCGATTGAGATGAAAATTGTTTGTTCACATTGTAATCGCGTCGGATGGCCGTTGTCAACGATCGCGCATAATTAATCTGGTATCGAGTACACGTGCAGCGCGTCGAACACGCCGTTAAACTAATTCTCGATCTGTATTTTAAATAAAACCGTGAACGGGCGAAAGAAATTTATTCACCGCCTCGCGTAATAGCTAAATCGATGATCGATTCGTCGTACGTTCCGTGGCGAACGCAGTTGGTTAATTAAACATCGGCAAGTTTCTAATCCGTGCCCAACAGAATTTCACTTTAACTTCGAGGACAAATGCTCGAGTAATTTAATAACTATTACGACTTTTTACTTGGCCAATCGAAATTTTAACAACCTCCTACAATTCTGTGATAATCTTCTTAAAAAGTGAATTATCAAACTGTTTTTCTTTTTCCTTTGAACAACTATGTGCCGTATTCTTGCGCAAAACTGGTCTCGCGATTTCCCGATTATACAACCCCAAGGAAACTTCCTACTTTCGGCGCACGTAATAACGAAATACACGCGATTTTTCCATCGATCGTTACAAAGGGAAAACTTATGAAAACGTAGACAGTTAATAAACTGTGGTAAATTATAAGAAAGAAGGAGTCTGACATTTGATGGTCGGTCGTGGGCGATGAAAAGTTGCGGGTTTCATTCCAGAAAAAGCATGAGACAAAAAATGTAAACATGATGTTATATATCTTCGGCCATTTGTTAATTAATTTTTTAAGTAAATATTATATATTATACGTTGGAGGTTTTTTAATAATACAATCACATTAGACGTGATCAAGCTACAGATATTTTAACAGGCATGAGAGGAAAAGAAGCCTCATACGCAATTATTTAATTATAAAATTATAAAATAATTATTATACTTTATATATTATAAAATAATTAATTACTATTATTTTGTCATTAAACCATCGCTTGGAGGACGAATACAGTAGAGAATGAAGACAAATTTTACGCAAGAGTGTTTCGTAGATGAAATTTGTAGATCCTCGATCCCAGTTTCCAGCCGAGCGAGGATCTTGTGCAACGTTATCGATGGAGAAAGGAGGAAACCGATGGAGGGATCCATCGATCCCGATCGATCGACTGATCCGATCGCGAATCAACGCCGTCGGTTCCGACGGGGTAAACGCGGTTCCTAATCGCTGTGAAATTGTCATATCATTCGCGAACGGACGAGAAATCGGCTGATATAATTACCTGGACTAGCCGGGATCGCGCTCAGTCTTTGTCCTGTTCCCTGTGAGTCATGCGAGCCCCGAGATCATCGGCAGCTGGCCTGCTGCTACTTTTATTTTCCTTGGTTTGTCATTTTTACGTGTAAACTCCTTTTCTGGCTTCTTACGTAGCCGAATGTCTTGTGATTAAAAGGGGTGATGAAGGTGTAGTGTAAATTGAAACATTTCAATGTTTCTATCATTAGTGTGTTCAAATGATTTCTGAAGTTTTGTGCTTGTGCGTGATTTTTACAATTCACCCCAATTATGAGAATTAATTTGAATCAAATCCTATTTATTCCTAAGTATAAGTTAAAGTATAGATCCTTTATTATTATATTGAATTATATTACGGACACTGTGAAAACTATTATTTTATAATAACAAAAACTTGTGCAGAAAGAGCCATTACTATACTTCAACCGTGACTGACAGTAATTGATTTCCTGGTTGCAAATCTCGGTTTCTTTTTTTTTTTTACAGGGAACAAGAACGAACGCGAGGGACACCAGGCCGAGAGGAGCAACGGCTTTTGATCTGAGAGGCGCTAAGTTATTGAACAATCATAATCCTAGCAAAATTAATAATGAGATTCTATCACTTGCGGGGAGCGAATATATTGCAACGAATAATAACAATTCTGCGAGGATCCTGGATCAACAAGTTGGACAGTCGATGGCAGTGCTGTTAAATTCTGGTGATATTAAAGATTTAGAGGACTTGGAACACGCTTTGTCTATTGTCGAATACGAGCCGCAGAAGATTAACAAGAAAGAAAAAAGGAAAATCTCGGATGGTCTTGATAATGCTTCTGGTAAATTAAAGTGATGTCATCAGTGGTTAATTTTCGTGCAAAATTGAAAATGTGAATTTCTCATTTCATGTTTTAAAAGTATTACTATACATTTTATCTTTAATTTGTATATCCTTGAGTGTTTTTTATAATTTCTATAAATACACTTTTTCCGTAAATATTAATTATCCGACATATACAGTGATGCCCTACGAATATTTATGATTTATATTGTCTTTTATTTTTTAAAAATAGGACTTGTATTTTTCAGATATCGTAACATTTAGTAAGGAGGACGTGGCTCCAATAGCTGTCAACGTTCATAATAAGCCGAAGGAAACAGTGGCAACAACGCAACATTACCCAAGACCCATTCAAGACAACTCGAAATCACTCAGGAACCCACTCGCAGTCAATACCATCAAACCAAGACCTTCCATTACCCACCCATCACAGGATTCACATGTCACCCCCTCAATTAAACGCGAGAACGTACCAACAAGAATTTCCCTGTCACATAAACCGTACTCTTCTCTACCCACTGGATCGAGAAGACAGAAATCTGATACAGTTGTAACTACTTCTGCACCATTCAGCGATGCTACTTATTCTACTGTAGCGAGTAAAAGAAAAAGAAATCGTAACCGAGTGACGCACAAGCGCACGAATAGGCAGGAGCCGTCTGACTTGGCAGGAAGCGAAAATTACCCTCTCGAGCTTTTAGAACCGATAAACAGTGAAAATAAAAACAAAACGAGAGGCACGTTGATTAAGTACAACGCAGCACCCAGGCCATTTTCAAAAAGGAATCCAGAACACATTGAAATACCAAAGGTACTTTCCAAACCGAAACAGGAAGACAGTTTGAAAAAATCTGATGAAGAAACAATTGCACCAAATAGTGAATTTGAAAATAAAAACCCTCCATCAATGGCGAATTACAGTGAAGATTTGAATGACTATTTAAAGATTTCTCCAGTCAGGACACCTGTGGTCAGAAAACTGCACGATAGGAAGCAAATTGAGCAGAGAAAGGATGATCCTGAAATAAAGGATGATACATTATATGATAATAAAAAGGAGTCAAAGAGAGTGAAGAGTGAGAGCTCGGAGGAGAATGATTCCCCTGTAGACGAACACTCGAATATCAAGTCAGTAACTGAGAATAATAGATACACTAGCCAGTCAGAGCCAGGTTCATCAAGAATTCCAGCGAATTTGGATGTAACCATTCCAGTGACTGATACTGAAAGTCCAGCGATGTCCACCGTGACAGACCACACGCCTTTTCATTTTGATCTATCTAATTACGTATACTATCCATCATGGTTGTCTACTTCCGCGCCTGTAAAACGTACTGAGGCTAGTACCATAGATCCCTGGTTTAAAAAGTCGAGGTTCAGTCGTCGGAACAACAGGTACGGAGATAATAGTAGAGAGAATGTCGACGGTGTGGCGGAAGCCACGAATGTGGAGAATGAAGAGTCGCACGAAACACCTGACGAGAGTCATGGGGCCGAGGAACAGGAACATCAGAGTGACGAGTATGTTCAGGACGATCAACACGTGACAGAGGGTAGGAAGGGTTATTTAAATAGTAATAAGCATAATCAGGATGATAAGAAGGTGCATGACTCTTCGAGCGAGGGTTCGCACGATAATGAGAGTCAGCAGACTGCAGTGAGTGGCGACGCGAAAGGGAAGGGTGGCCCGGTGAAATTTGAGGAGGGTGGCAGCTCGGAACGGAAGGAAGAACATCGCGAGACTGACGGTGAGAAAGGGGAGAAGGTAAATTGTTAACAATTGCAGGATAACGATTATGTTAGGCCAGTGCAGGAGTTCGTGCCCGATAACAAAATGTAAATGATAAGGTGAATGTAATTATATTTTATTCCAAACTAAGCAAGAACTTTTGCATTGACCCAATATTTACAGCAATACGAAAATCAACTGTTTGCCAAGAGCAAGATAGAAATAATGAAAATTGGAGAAAGTTGTTTTGGCTGTTTGCTGTAACACAGAAGATTAGAGTCCCTCTCGCGTGTATTTCTGTTTTCTATAGGGGTACAAAAGCTGGCACGAGCACGAGAAAGCCAATAAGGGACACCACGACAAAGAGCGTCACAGCAATTATTTCGACGAGGAGGACGGGAAAAAGAAGGAGGAGGAAGAAGAGGGTGGATACCACGAGGAGTATGAAAAGGGCGAGAAGGGCGGGAAAGAGAGCGAGTTCGATGAGAAGGGCAAGCATCAGAAGGGCTACAGCACCAAGGGGGAGCACTCTGTGCACAAAAAGGTTTCATTACGTCCCAATGTAACCGAAACAATCTAATATTTTGCCACGACGGAATTAATTTTTTTTTTACGATTTCAGGACGAGTTCGAAAAACGGACAGAGTTTTTCGACGAGTTCCACGAGGACGGGGAAACGGAGAACGACGGCGAATCCCATCACGAGCACAAATCATCCAAAGGCGGTCATCATAAAATGGGTCATCATAAAGAAGGCGAGGACGAAGGGAAGTATGGCAAAGAACAGAAACACGCAAAGGGTGGTCATCACCACGAGGACAAAGGTCACGATGTTAAGGAAGGCCAGGAGGACCATCACGAACACAAACATATGTATGGAAAGAAGCATGACCAGCGGCATGGGAAAAAATGGGGTTACAAAGAGGGTGATCATGGTAATGCTGGTAAAAAGGAGTGAACATTAAAAATCCTGTCAGTTATATGTATAGTTTGTTATAATTAGTAATTACGAACATTATCATAATTGACTGACAATAAATACTCCTAATCGACCATTCATAATTAGACTGCGGATTTATATGCAAAATGAAAGATTCAATGGAATCAGTTTAAAAAATACATTCTAAATAGACATTAGTTTTACCATGTATCATTTTTTCTTAACGTGGCAAATATTCTCTATACTCACTGCCGATACAGTTTTTCAATGAACGCATAAAATCCGCAGTCTATTAATTACTAATTACGGGCAGAGAAACATCCTACTAGAAAGCCTTATTCTTTTGTAAATACCAGCAACTTTAGTTTTACGTTCGTTCTGTACTTTTCATGTTTACAAGGGTGTTGTATTTGTTAAGAAATAAACTGTTCGACCAGCGACATACTTTTTTACAGAAATAGCCCGGGGGTTCAATTTTGTTCACTTAGGCGGCCGTGAAATTTATTTGTCCGAGCCAGTTCCGACTACTTCACCTGTCCCAGCCATTTTCTCTATGAGAAGAAACGCTGGTCGTCTGTAAAAAATGAGCACCTGCGTGAAACTACGTGCTAGAACAAGAAGGAAAAGGAAGCTTGTGGATGACTGTACCGTTTCTTGAAATTGCTTGGGAAGGACAGTTCCTGAGAAGGACAGCACGACGTATTTACGTTTTACCAGGTGTCCTTGACCATCTAGAAATGCCATAAATGCACATTTCAGGGGTAACTAAAAGGTTTCCCGTGGGAATGAAGGAAATCGAATTTTCTAAATGGAATTAGTCGGTTGATATGATCTCCGTTTCTGTTTTGAAAACTTTCTTTCCCAGATTTTGTATCAGGCCCCTTAAATGTTTATATAGAATGTCCTACGAAGTACTGGATAGTCCTTTATTTCTTGCGCGATTAAGGGTGTCATATTTTTTTATGGAAATGAATTCTCTTTTATAGTATTATTTAATGAGATACAATGGTCAAGTTTTTTTTTTAACTTAGGACTGTGTATTTCTCTTGCATCATAAGATAGAACTTATGTAGCCATCATGTGCCAAATTGATTTTAATTAGGTTTTGAAATATTAACTCAAAGTTCATTAATCCATTGTATTGTTCTTGCATTATTAGATAAAACTCTTTGGGACAAGTTCATTTACCCTTTATGTATAAAATTGATTTAAATTAGGTTTTGAGACATTTAACTCTGAAATTTACTAACTTTTACGGAATGGGTGTAGGAAACATAGAAGGGCTGATTGGTAAGTTTCTAGGAAAGGCATAGTGAGGTCGTAAAATTGACCCATCGTAAAGTTCGTCATAAAAATTAGTAACCGATACCTGTTGCGGTCACCCGCTGAGGGTCGCTTCTATCAGATATGAAAGTACCTCTTATTGAAGGGGAGGAAAATTATTTTTGGAATTCTCGGCTGCGAGAACCTGGAGGTTTCCGTCAGTCGGGAAAAAAGCCAATAGGATTTTCAGAAATTTTTCTAGCTACAATCGGCCAATGCTGAATTTAAAGCTTTTCTAATGCTTCAATACTGTGCATTCAAATGTACAATTTAATAAGAATCTTATGTTTATACAATTCCCAATAAATATGAACAGTGCAAATATGAATTAAAAAATTAAAAGATGAACAGTATAAGCATAAGTTATAACAAAACTGAAGAAATATTGGAACAATGGCAAGGTCGTATTGCTTGTACGATCCATCATTTTATAAGCTCTCAGGTGTATCAATTGAGAAGTCCATGGAAAGGTCCAGCCTTCGTCAACTTCATTTTTCATATATGTATTTTGTATGTTAAATAGATCTCTTTGAAAGAAAATACTCATCACTATCCTTTCTTTATGCAAAATAAACTACGTAGAGTATCAGTTTAAAAACTGAATTTTAAATAGAAATTTCCTGCATCTTTTAAACATTGCAATATGCAGTTTGTGTTTGCTATTCTGAATATCTACATGCATTACATGCAATGTTTACATTTTCTGTGAATTCAATCTCGTCATAAATGCATAAAATCCAGTCGCATCTAAACAGTTCCACTCGTTTTTAAATTTCCTACATTCGCCATTCTATTTTTCACCAGCCACGCCTTAGTTATCGGTCCTCCTGATTATTAATCGCGATGATCGCGCGAACAATTCCAGCTGCTGGCACCGCTGCGTTCGACAGGTGATTTACAATCGGCCCGTCTAATCAGCTCCTTGCTTGAATAAGATAAAAGGTGTTCAGGTGTGGTTCACGACAACGGGTCGTTAACGGGTATCGTTGCTCATTAGTCCGTTTTCGCGGGACACGTTCTGCGTTGAGCCTCGTGTGAAACGGCACCGGGTCCATCACGTATCGACGCGTGATTACGCCCACACAATAAAAGGGATAACCAGTTATCGGCCAATCTCTTTCATAGAGCTTCGCTCTCAGATAACTTGGGTCTACGAATTTCCGTCAAATTCCGAAAACTAATAAGCCTCGTTCTTGGAATTTGTTTTAATTCAGGTTTTGTCATAAACTAATTAGTAATTGAGTTTGACATTGATAAAGCACGATGAAATATCTTTTATTCGTAATTACGTTATTTAATTATTCATACATAATAATTCATACAGGCTAATTTATAATTAAATTATAATGAAAAGAAAGATGAATCGATAAATGATATAAATTTCCGTTGTTCCTCTTATCTCGACGTTATCAATGGTATTTCTGTCACGGTTTTGATGTTTAACCTGTTGACGTGCGCGACGCCCTCGAAAGTGAAAATTCGTGTCCACTGAATGTTTGCCGAATTGGGGGCGATAATGTTCATAGACATTTATTTGACTAGGTTATCGTTAATAGTGACAAAATTATAACAACCGGGATGGAAATAGCCATCGTTTCTCTATCATTTTTATTGTACTGTCACCAAGATTAAAATTTACGTGTGACGTTAAGATAGGGAGATATCAAACGCAGGGGAACAATTAAGGGAGGATCGTCGCGAGAAGTTCCTTCCTAACAAGACAAGTATTTCATCTCGAACATTTCAGAATTTATTTTCCACCGAATACGATCTCCGATTGTCATTTAAAAGTCACGCCGCTTTCAAACAATTCATATGAAATGCGAGAGGCTTTATACACTTTGACAATCATGTTGTCGCGTGGAATAAACTAATTTCTTGAAGTCCAGCGATTAATCGAATAAATCGAGCGCCGGGTGGGGAATCGAATGGGAGCGACCGGGGACTGTTTATTTTTCATCGAATTCTCGGTCACGCATGCCGACGGAACTCGATTAAACTGCGGCCGCGCGATGTCTCGATCAACGTCAGACGAATTTCATAGGACAAATTAAACGCCGGCTGTCGACGCTATAATGTACTGCGCGTATATCGTCCGGCAATGTACAATTACGTCGCAAAGGATTCCGCTGCCGTCGATGTTGATTAACGTTTTAACGCCGGCACGTAATGAATGCTTGATCGATTATAATAATTACCGTCTACGTAACGCAAAAAGTGACGTAGGACAAGAGTTAATCGCGTTAATTTCGGACATCATCACGGACAATGTATGCAGAACCCATTGCTGATTATAAACTCGAAATCGAAATGAATTGACGAGAACTCCATAAATGAATCATAAATACACATTTAAGTGTCTCGCGTCAGACACTTCGAATTTATAGTTTATACGGAGGATATAAAATTGGAAGCAGATTTACTTCACAAACTGTGGGTAAATAAGTTCGCGTATTATAATTTATAGAACTAACGCAGACGCGAAGTTCCGAAGGCGATCCGCGTTTCGCAAACAGAAAGCGACTGATATCAGCTTTGAATGGTAAACGGAAAACTGTAATGGTTGCGCGTCTCATGCATGAAAATTTCGTTCTTGCATTCTACATTAATGCGAGAAGTCACGGGGAACTCTTTCTATGACCTTTAGACGAGCTGAGGAATGTCACTGTTTGCATTTTACTTTTCCAACTTTCGCAATCGGTGTTTAAGGTTGCTCTCGTTTGCATTTTGCAAATAAGTGATAAATTCGCTTGAAAAATTTGAACAAAACTGACAAGCTCGTTTTGGAATTGTATAAAAATTATTTGTTATCGAGGAACTGAGTTATCCAAGTGACCTGTTTTAAATGTCTCATCCTGTATTTCATCAATAATAGCAACTATTTAGTAGATCATAAAATAAATGTATATGTACAATTTCATGCAAAAGCTCTGAAACAGTTGAAAATGAAATAACAGATTCTCAGAACACAATGTGAAACTGACAAGCAAATAGTTAAATTACTTTAACAATTACCTTATTTTATCCTAATTAAAATGTACCCTTTAACGCGAATAGTTGTAAAATCAGGAATACATTATACTTACATATAACTTTTTGCTGAGATTATATAGAATAAAAGAACAAACTTAAATAACAAAAAGAGTATTTGCTTTATGATTTGCAGGTTTGTAGCTTGAGGGAAGTTAGTATCGTCAATTAGAATCGAGATTCAGAAGAGATTACGAAGATTAAGACGGCTTAAGAAGTGAAAATAAGACTGCCAACGATTAAGTCTGCATTTCATGATGGAGCATCGTTTATCCATTTTATTCAAGTTTTAATAAAATATAATCCAATAAATATATTTCGTTTTAAACGACGATAATCGATACTACTTTTAAATGGAAATGAATTCTGCTTCATTCTCTGTACACGCGAGCTACCGTGCCTCGGGTATTCCATTCCAAGTGTGTAGAATACTATTTCAAAGTTTAATCGCTCACATTGAACGGAACGTTCTGTCCTGTTCATTCCTCTTAAGGCAACTCCAATACCGTTCAAAGTTACGCCTAACTTTCGCACTACTCCACTCTGCACCGGTAAAACAAACAGAATTTTCAAACCTGGCAATCGACATTTAAAAACAATTGGAAAGTTAAGAGTTTCTCTTATGCAATACATATTAATATCAATATATATTAATAGAAAAGTAACTGCTTTCCAAATCTTTCTTTTCTAATTACTGTTCTCTACGTTTTATGAATACCTCCTCCTATACAGTCTTTTTTTACACGATATTAATGTTACGATTTATTCACGATTATTATTACGATAATAACAATCATGAAGATATTTTAGTCTCTGTAAGTTTCATTGAAGAAGCATTACGCTTGTCAGGTAAACTGGAACATCATTTGATTGGAAACGACTTCGACTATTGAACGAGCTAGTTTCCAAATGGATTTGGGAAGTTGTATGGTTCGTTATAAGGAATTATTCAAAACGACAAGTACAACAGGAATTGTTACGATTGATACGAAGCACAAGAGATACTTCGAACGATTTTTTTCCAAGAAAACTAGTTTCTCATAATTGTATAAGGTAACAAGGTGACGATGAATAACGTTGATAAAAATGTCGATTGTTAACAAGATATCGTTCCCTTTTAGTTCATTTTGCCCTGGTTCGTTAATTTATCTTTTTCTCTTACTTCACTGTATTTATTTTAATTATTACGTTTTTTAAATAAGAATGTATACCATTATGCACTGCAGTAATTAAATAAAATACTTTAATGAACGCATTTCTATGTTTTAAATTGCTTTTTTTTTTTGTAGTTTGCGTCCTTTAAAACGAGTCATATATTTCTGCTAATTGCGTGACTCTTTTTACACGATTTTCTTTTACTCGGTACACTTTCACCGTGTAAAAAGAGGGTCTGGTGTATTAAGTAAATTACGCTTTTCCGCACTATTTAGTCGCTCAGCTTATTAACAATCATTTAGCTACCTCAGAACTCGGACACTTAATTAATTCTACGCTAGAAAACTTCAAAGTTTGATCGTAGAACGAATTGCGGAATCTGTGGAGCGGAGATCTGCGAACAGATAATCAAAGTTCGCTTCGAAAACGGCGGTCGGAGTTTAAATACGCGCGAGACCCGACCGGAATGTTTGCGTATCGCCGGATGCTCGGGGCACGTGTGCCACAGGGATTTCTCAGCTAGTAAAACAGGGTAAAACTCGTAAATGCCGAACAACAGACTACCCTTTACGTGCATCGCCATTTACATTCACCTGGCTACCGGAAACGCTAACACGTGGACGCCTAATACACCTAATACTTGATTCTTTCTCGAAGTTCGATTTAGAATTCGATCACTTTTATTCATAACGTCCCGGCTTCGTTCGCAATACTTTTGAAACACACGGTATGAACACTTTATTTCAAGTAATACATATTGTTCATATTGAAAACTTTTATTTCAAAAGTCTTGAAATAAATGGAACTAAATAAAGAATACAACCAGTAATTGTACATGTTTTCGGAAATACAAATTTTCCGGGTATTCTATTCGAAAATGAACCATTCTCTTAATGTGATTGTAGTAATACTAGTAATTCTATTAATCAAGATTGTACTAACTTGATTATGGAATTTTGTATTACACATTTTTTTACATTTCTATTAGTATGTTTTTAGCATTTTGTATTACACATATGTTTCTTAGCTATGAAAACTAAAATTCAATTTCTATATCTTAAATTCTGTTTCTAGAAGCCTGACAAACAATTTAATTTTTTCCTTTATTTGTCTTAAGGAACATGAAACATCGATTGGGCTCTTACCTACAAATATTACTTAAAAAATAACTTCCTGATTCATTGACTCGTTCATTGCCATTCGTCTTTAAATATCTGGTACAGTAACTTTTATAAGCAACAATCAAATCGTATTTTTATAATAAGGGGATTCGTAAAGTTTCACCCCCTTAAGGATGGAATTCTGGTAAGTCGAGAAATTGCGTTTTAGACATTTGTATGAGAAACATTCATAAGCAAAAACCAAGTCGATATCTCATATTGTATGAACGAAAGAAAGGTATTCGTAAAAATACGTTTTACCACCTTAAGGGTAGAATTTCGAAAAATCCAGAAATCGCTTTATAGCATTTTCATAAGGTCACATTTTTACACCAAAACCAGCTTGACATGTCAGCAGTAAACTGCGGATTTTCATGCAAAAGCATATTCTTTGAAACATATTTTAAGGGATGTTTTATTATTATAAGATAATAGAGATGAGAAGATTTCTTATTTTTCTACTTTTACAATGTGAGATTTACATTAATGTATTTTGTTATTTTTATTTTATACTATGATTTATTATTTTTGAGATTATACGTAACAAGTGCATTTCCTTACATTCAAATTTTCTGTAATTGCATAAAAATTCGCAATCTACGAAGTTAAAAAGTTTTTGAAACAGAAATAAAACATTTCACCTTCAAAGGTAAAATTTCAAAAAATCTAGAAATTGGGTTCTTTGTAATTTTCTACAAAAACACATTTTACCCTGTTTCACCAACTTATGGTTGAAATTTCGAAGAATCTTTATTTATTCAGTACGTAAAGGATAACACGAATGACAAGACAATAAGACTATTCTTAGTTTTGTTTAATAATCCCACGCCAATTATTTATTCATTTCGTATCTGATTCTCAACTTATTTCGTTCTATAATTAAATTTTTCCACATTTTGGTCATAATAGTTCGCGATTGGGTTTCAGTGTTTGTAGAGAAGAACGGAGCAAAATAAAGTACTGCGTATAAATCAGACGAACGAAGAGAAACCCAATCGTACCTACCTACCACAAACAGCGAATTGAGAAAGCGTAAAAACAACTGGGAGAACGCAACTCGACCGGCGATGCCGTTCGCGAACGATCAAGGAGGAGGGTTCGATCAAAAAATGAAACCCGATCGAAGAGCAATCGGGGGTGAACTCAATTTCGCGTGCCGGCGGACATCGCGTACCTCCGTTGCATACGCACGAGAAATATCGAAGGGTAGTAAAAAAAAGTATGCTGCGTATGGGGCTGGAATATCATTACGCGATGATCGCAAACGCTCGCGGATACGGTTCAAGGATTTGCAAAAATTCCATCACCGTTTGTATTTTCACTGGTGATAGCCGTGCCGCATACTCTACCTATCGTTGTTGTTTCGTTGTCCTATATACATATTTTCGCGCGATATACGCAAAGGCTTACGCTGCTCTTTCGATATTATAAAAATGGCTACACAGATTCTCAGTTACCTGCGAAGGAATATTCGCGACACGTGTAAATGGTATGAGGGAACGTGTGCGGATAGTTATGAAAAGGTATGGTAAGAATAGGAACTGGTTTGAGAAAATGTAGGATTACTATAATAAAATAAAAATAATTGTTGCTTAGATATTTCGTATACTTGAAGAACTACATACAATTTGTATTTAATAATTTCTTAGTTCCAAACACTATTTTCCAAAAATTTCTATAATAATTCAAATTTCGCCGATTTCCTGATCGCCCATGTATAACGTCTATCATTTATCGTACATGCTAATCTAATCTCTATCGATTTTTTTATAAATGTAGCACTGATTACGACTACATTAGTGTATTAAAGAAGACGGAAGTCAAACATCAATACGAAGTGATCGAGGAACATCCGGTTAATTATTTTTTAATAGAAACGTTTTTTAATACAACATAAAATCCAATAAATGATTCTCGTCGAATCATCATGACTTTTTTTGTTAATAATCTCGAGGGAGGCACGAATGGATTTGAATAACGATTTCTGTTCTCAGGCATTCGGAGTTGCATGAAAAAAAGAATGATCCCGTGGGATGATGAAGCTATTTTCACAGTTCGTTTCCAGCGGTGGTAAATTTGTTGAGCGTCTATCATGGAAATGCAATTTGAACGTTTCTTCCAATTTTTTCTGTAAAACAGTTAGTTTTTGTTGATATCAATTCTTCGGAAAAACTGCCCTATGTAATTTAAGTAAATCGTGTTATAATAAAAGAATGTCAGTTCGATCTTAAACAAAGTGCAATACAAAAATTATAAATAATTAGCTTTCTTAAATTGGAGACGTATCCCTTAAAGCTGAAGGTACCTTAAGTTAAGGGATTGAGTCGGCGGACCTGTTGCCTATGCGAGGGACCAGAAAATAGGGAAATATTCGTTGCAAAACGGGTCATATACGTGGGTGTCCTTACGAGATGGCGAAGAAAGGTGATGAAGAACAATTACTGAATAATATACCCACGTATCCAATAAATACAAACATGATACGCTCAAGAAGTATAACTGCACCGATAAATTCTAATTAGATGCACATCTGTCGTTCACTATCGAAGATACTATAACAATTTCAATGACAAAGCACAGAATTCACAATAAGGTAAACGTCCCAATTTCTGTTCACAAATCACACTCACTGTCGTATTTTTCTACAATTTTATACGTTGTCTTAAAACTGTAGAAAAATCATTTCTATATTTTGTATCGTCTTACAATTATAGAAAAATGATTTTCATATTTTCTATAATTTTATATGTTGTTTTAATATCACAGAAAAATAAGACAGCAAATGGCAATTGTCACGTGAATAGAAATTAGGGCATTTAGTTTACATTTATAAATAGGGCACAGTAATAATTTACAGAGTTCATATGTTAATAAACACGCATACATTTATATTAATGATACAAATAATGAATGTTTATCCCTTAACCACACTTGCAGACACTTCCACTATCTTAAATACAATAGAAATTACATGAGAATTGAAGTATGAGAATTGAAGTATATGAAGAAGAGAAATGGAAGTATCCACGCACTTTGGCAACTGGAGAGTCGAGTGTGGGAATCGCGCGTATGCGCACGATGCGCAAAGAAAGAGAAACGTACCCCTGCCGGTAGCACCCTTCGCGGGGCGCGAAAGCGAGAAGGAGCGAGATAGCGGAGACGAGGGGGTGTCGACACGCGCGGCCCACGGCAGACGGGCGGCTTACACGCCGTATAAAGGGTGGCGTCGCGATGCCCCGATCGCCATATCTCGCGTAGACAGCAAACCCGCGACGCCCCTCGAGTCTGAGAAAATCTTGTGACTATATCAGTGACAGCCACGTGAAACGCAAACGGTACGGTTACCCAACGTCTCCGGAGACAGCTAACCCTCGTCCCGTCTTCGATACTTCAGCAACAGGTGAGCCGAAATTTGGTACGTGCCTTTCTATTCCTATCGTGTTGCAATCTCTTGCCGAAAAGAACGAATCGAATATGACAAGAAGATATTAGCTATTTAAATATCGTGGTTTATAATATTTCAATTATTGTATCTATAAGTTTGGTATCTAAGAACAGTGACACAGAGTGAATATTTAAATAAATTGTGATAGTGTTGATCGATGTGAAGAATAAGGGTAGAAATTTAGGTAGAAATTTTAATGAGAGAAAATTATAGAATGTAAAGAACAATGAACAAGCACAAAATAAAATGTTATAGAAATTGTATTTTATTCAAAAGAGAGATGAATGTTTCCTCTGCTGTCATTTTTGTTGAAAATTCTATAGTAAGTTGATTTAATAACTTCATACTGTTCCATACAATTAGGATCCGCGGTGAGATAAATCGGACGCGAAGGTATAAAAGAATACAAATACGCGATGTTTCAAACCTCTGAAATATTGCATCTCACGCGATGTTCTTACAACTTTTTGACAGACGCCTTTCAATTTAGTTGACGCACAACGGGTCACGTCAGCGAGCGTCATTTCCTTTTTAAACATTTAGTGCGACATGACAGCTTCTATCGTTTTCATCACGCATGAGATCAAAATTAAAAATACATCGTTAGAGATTAATCACTGAAATCATTAATGTTTCTGTTTGTAATACGAAATGATTAAAGAACTTTTATTATTATGATTATATATTGAAAATCTGTTCAATGTGCTGTATGTGTATTTGAACGTCGTACTTAAAATTCAGTTACCTCGTCTCAAGCAACAGGTGACCGTTTTCCGGGATTCATGAATAAAAAAAATCGTCCCTTCTTCCTCCCGCCATCCGATAATTAGCGTTTATATCGTACTTCGACGAAAATTAATTTCGCGTCGCGAAATATGTTTCACATAAATTCCGCATTAACAGCTGTCCCATGTATTAAAAGCCCTCACGTTTTTGCATTACTGTTCCCTCTCATTTTAAATAACGCGTCAGGCAAATATGATTTATACAAATGGCGCATAAATTGTGACGCATTGTTTGATCGATCTATGCGTTAAAACTCGTGACACTTTTATTGAGTCACCGTTTGTCATGTGAAGGAAAAGTTGTCCGTAGATGGAAGATGAAGCGACGAGAGATACACGAAGACGTATTTACAGGTGAAGTTGAGAGAAACGGGAAAAATGTGTGCAGAATAAAGAACAGTGCTCAGCGTCCAAGTGTTACAAAGTGCGACAAGAACTTTGAAGGAACTGTTCTAAGCAAAAAAGGTTTAACACCTGTGATGTATCACGTGTGACGAGGGCGAACGGCGTCAAAGACAAATCGTCGTCCCTTGGAAACGAGAGAGCTGGTGCTGCATCAGTTCGCAAATATTTGTTATTAAAAAAATAGTATGTTACTCGAAATATTAATTAAAAAAGTCCATTTGTTATCTGTCGCGAATATTGTTTGGTTAGCGGACGCCCAGAGGCGTCGCAAACATTTTTGAGCCGTGAATAAAACTGCAACGAGGGCATTTGTGGGGAAAACATTGTTCACCAAACTGAATCCTGAAGCGTACAGCTATTCTGATAATTATTGCCTCGGTAATTCCAAGAACCGTCGGCGAAAAGTTTATTAATTTAATTTTCCAATGCACGAAGCGTTAAAATAAACGAAGTGAATTAATGAAATTTGTTGGAAATTTAAATACCAACGGAATCAGTAATATTAATCTCAAACAAATTGAATGGGAAGACAGTAAGTAAAACTGGGAGACAAAAAGCCAATTTATTAATGGTATAAGAAATGACATTCATAAAGGAGTTATAGTGAACTGAAATGAGTTTCTAGAATTCTTCTATGAAGCACTTGAAAATTTCATGATAATTCAACAGTTTTTTCATTTCAATCTCACCGTTCCTATAATACATTAAAAATGATTAAGTTACCGCAGTGCAATCTTTTTTATTAACTCGACATATTGGGGAATCTCGTCGTACTGAGGAATTACTAAATGAAGAAGTGGCTTCGTTGAAATCAAAGTGGAAGTCGCCCGGATATTTACAAGCTGCTGACAAGTTTCCCCTTTTTAATTGCTTAAGAGCTAGTAAATCGATTAAGAGCTGTCTACTCTGTTATCTCATTTGAATGAAAACTATTTCACTGTCTTGACAATGTCTTTAGCATTATTAACATAGGGCGGAAAATGACGTCAAGTAATAATACAAATTTCTCATTAAGAAATTGAACCCAAGAATTTAACACGTTTACGTCACGATTCGCTTCAAAGAATAAAATGATAATTTGTCAATCAGCAAAGAATTCTGATTCTTAAAAGAAATTTGAGTGAAATTACACTCGCTTCGGGCTTGGCGAAAGCAGAAGTTCACGGGTCCGTTAAAAATCGATTGAACCTTTCGAGTGACATTTTTTAATTAGCCCGATAAGACGGGAGTTGACGAGAGTTCTGGGCAATATCTCCGCGCTTTTATTCAAGAGCAACGCGCGCGTGGAACTTTCGTTCTGATCGAAGTTGTCCGTCAAAGAAGATGAAGTCGTCGCTTCTTTCCACGAGGCTTCGCCGTCGATCGACGAATAATCGAGAACTCGAGTCGAGCGTGAAACTTCCTCGTTTTCCTTTGTCAAGATACGGCGAGAATATTGGTTGAAACTTTGCTGACACGTGATGGGCAGGCAGAAGAAAAGCCATGAAATGAATTAGAATATCTTACTGAATACTTGCATAATTATTGCACAATCAATTTACACTAATTAACTTTAAATTTACATTAACAGATGATTTATGATGAATAAAAAACTATTCAAGATTTTAGCATTGAAAAGTTGAGAATAAAAGACGAAGTTAAACGTTTGGTTGTTTTTATAATTTGTTTTTGAGCTTGAGACATCCAGAGACATTTTCCGCTTGGACAGACCGGAGGATGGAAAAAACGAGAGAAAACAGAGGGGGTGGCTGAGGCCGGGTTATTAGAACGGCGTTATTAGCAGACCTTTTTCAAGCTTATAGCGCAGCTATTGCTTATTTCGCGCGTACAAAAGCCGAAAGTGGGCTAATCGTCCCGGCGTACCAATAAACCGTGCCATTATACCCCGCGGCCTTTGCGAATCGTTTGACAAGAATCCTCTTACATAACCACTTGTTTTAGCAAGGAATAAATTCGTAACGTTTGGATTTCGTTTCGAGCCATACGACTGAACTTATGTGTTTTTTTTTAAATACTTTCGTTACGTTGACTTGGCACTAGATGCTGAGACTTGCACGTTAAAAATAAGCTATTTTCGATTGATACCATTTTGGTCTATCGTGTAATCCTTCAACCGTGAAATTTGTTGTTCCTACGTGGAACGCCGCCGGTTTTATGAATCCTAACCGTCTTTTCACTACGGTTTAACGATGTGCTTCACGTAACGTGTACGCTAAATTTATTATCAGTACTTTGAACGTAACTTGAACGACTTTTAGCTGTTGCTCCCCTTCCTTTATCATACTTAAACGTAAATAGGATTTTCATTTTGCACCCTCCACTTAACACATTTATATGTAGATGAGGGTTAATACCATATGAATTAGTCAGTGAAAAAAATATGAAGTGTGAATGACTGCAGCTGTAATCTTCACTCCTCGAAGATTGTCCTAATTTGTTAAACATATTTAGTCACGCCCAAAATTGGCGCAGCGGAGTGTCGGAACTGGGGTGGACACGTCGGTCAAGCTAGATTTAATTTCATGCCCGGGGGTGTGTTTTCCCTCTCTCGGAGGTGGGAATATCTGGGAAGTGACGTTAACCTCGTTCCCGGTACACGTACATACGTATCTGTTCGCAAGTTCGTTGAGTAGATCAATGATAGCCGTGATAATGGCTCGCCCGAATCTCTTTCGATTCGAGGAATCGTGACCGCCTGTTTGGCCGAATTAACTGGCAGCCACTCAGTCATCCATCCTCATACAATGAGAGCATCACTTTAAATTATCCAACGAACGACTTTATCTTTAAAATTTCTTTTAAATTTGATATGATACAATTCTATGTACTTGAAAAATTTATTGTATAATAAACATACAAATATATATATTTTATGGAAGAATGTCTTACGAAACTTGAATTGTTTTTCTAAATTGCCCAAAAATGAGTCACGTACAGAAGTCAATAAAAAGAGCTGTGGATAATTGTTCAGTTCTTAGGTTGAGCCAATTTCCTTCAACCCTCTGTTCTTAAGAGGAACCCCTTACATTAACGACGTTTGCCAAAAATACTGAAATAGAGAGGAAAAGCAACGTTGATCATCGGGAGTTCCATCTGAAATCTATGAGAAAGCTTTTCGTTCATTTCGACAACGCGACCTCGCACAATTTCATTAAACGCGGGAAAGGGATGAAAGAAAAGGGTGGAACACGTGGGAGCTGATCAACAGCTAGGGTCGGCGAGCAGCGGCTTAAAATTTCATTAGCGTATCGTCGATGGATTCGCACACGTTAATCTCATTTCCGGTCGCGGAGTGTATCACAGGGGAACGACTTCCTGCCACGAGTACGCCTTGAAACGTTTCCCTTGATCACCAGCTAATCGCCACTCTTCGCTTCGATGATATGATTCCTGGAGAAAATCCGGATTTTATACTTATACTGTATTCGAGTAGCACGCTATGGATAATCTGGGAGAGGTGATCTAACTTTTATTGCCCTGTCGGAGGATGAGGTTTCCATAAGAAGTATGGGCGACAGGATTTGAATATATTGAGAGGCGTTTGGTGATTTTCACCTCAGGTTGCAACCATCTTTACTTAATAAGAAAAACAGTCTGAAAATGTCTAAAGGCAATTGTTCATGTCATGACAATTGAATTCATGATTAAGTTGTACGCTGGGGATATTCAAAAGTAGAAAGGAAAACCCGTATTCTGTATAAATTGCAATAAATAATGCCTTATCGTTATCAGCAGACAGCGGATTTTATGAATTTATAAGAATATTGAATATGCCAAAAATATATGACAAAACTTGCATCTGAATTTATTTTTTTTTATTTTTTTGGGTAATAATACAATAAGTTCTGATTGCATGTATACATGAAATTCAATTTTCTGGCGCGATAATATGAAACTTAATAGTTTAGAATTGATTCCGAAGTGAAATATCCGGTGACTGACGTCCTGAAATTTTTCCAACTGATATAGTAGTATAGTTGAATTAACCTCGTCACCGCGACTCAGTGCATACGCGTGTCTCGTATAATTCTTTCGCTATCGATCCGCGTACATTTGCTTGCATACGCCTGCACACCATTATACATCAATCCACATCCGATTACCGGTGAAAATTAACAGAGCGTCCATTCCATTTGGCACACGAAAATTAAGATAGAAAAGCAATTGCGGCTTCCAAATTTCTAATTCAAATCGAAACGTACCACTGAGTTAATAAAGAATTTAGTAGAAATTAGGTAAATACATATAAAAGTAGTTTTTGATGCGATTTTAAGATCACTGCCAAAGTATATAAGCAAAATATACAAATCTAGGAAGACGGATGCGAAATTACGTTTGCACCGTCTGGAAGATTTTCATTTAACGCACGGTCGCTCCATTTTAGCTCTAGCTCATAATCTTAAGACTCGAGGGGTAAGCAAGACTTTCGAAAGTCGTTTAAGTATTTTTCAAGGATTAAAGAATTCCGGGCTTGGAAGGGAAGACTAAATCTTCCAACTTGTTTTCAGAAAAACTGCCGGCTCCTTGTAGTGCAGCACCCTTAACCGCGACACGATATTAATTATATGTCCCATAATTAAACTGGGGTATAAAATATGTTTCCCTCTCTCATATATGGATAGATTACAAATTATATAAATAATTTGTAAATGAAATATAAATGTATGATTAATATGGTTGTAATGAATACACATAAGATAATAATTATTATGATTATAATAAATAAATGAAATTGTAAAACATTGATACGTAGCGGACACGTGGAGTTGGCCGATTCAAAGCAGGCAAATGCGAAATAATCGATACCGACCACGATACGTGACACGTGATTGATGGTCCCAAAACGTGCCAGATAACGCACGATCTTTCCACTAGTTTTTCCGCGCTCCCTTTTCAGTCATCTTACCAGTTCGGCAACCCCGAATTCGTCGCATTCTTATCGAGAATGTATACAGCGAATTTTGATAAACCGAGGGGTTCGAGATCTGCAATTTTATAGAAAGTTTTTGCTCGCTCCTCGCTACCGTCTCTCCTTCTCACGATGTATCTTCATCAAGGCGGACTGGTATTGGCTGAGAAATAAAAATACTAGTTAGTATAATTATTTTCTTTTTACTGTTATATAAAGAGAATTAAATTTAGAATCTTCTTTATTACAATTATGTTCCTCATTTCCTATTATCGTGCAAGTTTTCGAAATCCCGTTATCAGACTGTGGCCTTTTATTCAAAATAAATATTCATTTATGTGTTTAATATTCAGAAGAATTTTATATATTTACAATTTCTGCCAATTAAATTTTCTTATATATTCGCAGCCGTTTTTATTTAATATATGTTGCTATTAAATTCTCCAGGCGAAGATGGTTACTGTAATTTTCACGGAATTCAATAGAATGTCGTATTGAAACCTGAGATGTACACGTCGAGGGCCATCGAACCTGAGCACGGTTAATCCGATAGGCATTAGGAATCTGCGGTCGCTCTCGAAAGCTGCGATTAAGCTTCGCGTGGAAAACTGAAACTGGGAATGCACGGCTGCTTGTTCAATAATCGACGTGAACATTCCACGATTGCGGTCAATCTTGCGACTCATTAATTTGTTTTCCGTATTTTCATCGTTTAAAAAAGTGTAGGCGACGCATTTATGATCGATCAGAGATGAGCTTTATCTTTTTTATATTTCATCGATTCGGTTTTTGGGAATATTTTCGCGAGAATAGTTTCCGGGACGTTTCGTTCCCGCGATGCCGGAAGAAATTAAATCGGTCTCGGTTTAAAGTGGCAATTTCGAGTCAAGCGGAAGGCCGAGATACGCGTTCCCAGGAGCTCATCTCGTTTAATTTGCTGGATTTACAATCGTTCGCAACTCTCGAGAGTAACGTTTCCTCGGATCCTTTGAATAAATCACGATCGTTTAACGCACGTGTTCATCGTACAAAAAAAAAACACGGAAAACCGAGCTAATAGTCTCGGGATATAGCAGAATTAATTGGTCTTCATTTATGTTATGGTCTTTTATGGAATTTAGTAAAAAAGCAGGAATATAATGAACATATATATAAAGGTGTATAATGTAATGATATAATTAATTCATTTGAATTCGGTATTATTGTATAAGAGTGTTCACTTAACTACTAACACGTGTGTCTCTATCAAGGTATCGCACAAAAGTAAGAACCAGGCGGTCCTCGCGGTATACATAACTGCTATTATCAGTGCTCTATCGCTGAACTGCTAATAGCGGCTAATACAAACAGATCCGTGCGAAGAGTTTTCTAATCTATAGCTTTACTTCAACCATTTACAATGAAACAGGTACAGACCAGTATGTATCTGTTGCAAGATTATTCGTAATTTTAAAAATTAGGCTCTTTATTTCAATTATAAATATAACTTTTAATGTACGTGTTTACTTTACAAAAGAAGACAAGAAACTTATCTAACAGTACATGCATGTAGCAGAATTAATTAGCACCCATTTACAATGAAACAGATGCAGACCATTGTGTATTTGTTTTGCAAGATTATTCTCTAAATTAAACTGTTAATTTTTATAATCCAAAGAGAGTAAAATTATCTTCATATTCTGTGCTCTCAATTTCAGGTTGAGCTTATTTCAGCAATTAGTCAAAGAACTTCATGATGAAGAGCAGAACTGGTCTGCTGACGTCCAGCATGGCACTTCTTTGTGTCGTGAGTATAGTAAAGTCAACGGCTGCTGTGGAAGAAACTCCATCGTCATCAGTCAATCTTCAACACTATAATTCAGTGTTGATGGGACTTGATGATCCTGTACCCGAGAAGAAAGCATACACCTACGTTTCCGAATACAAGAGGCTACCGGTATATAATTTTGGCATTGGCAAGCGTTTCTACGACGGTGGCGATAACAAAGTAAGCGCATCAATTAGTCTGCCGTATCAATATATTTTTAATTTTTTCTTTTTAGAATACTTAGTTTCCTAGATAATATGTAAAAAATAGCTGTTTGTGAGAAGTATTCAAAAAGATAATGAATTTCTGAGTTTTTAATTTTATATGTTGTACAAAGTTTCATCAACATTGGCTAAAGCATTGAAATGTGGGAAAATTTTCAATTTTTTTTTAGTTATTTAATTTCCTCGTCGGCCTTCAATTTCTAATCATTTGTACCTCATATGAACGTTAACCGATATCGATGAAAGTTTGCACAAGCATAGAACCTACCTAGATCTATAATAAGCATGTTTTTGACATTATGACAATAAAAGTCGTGAAGACTGTCGTACTATCACGATAATGGACTCGCACGATAGACATGGCTGGGAGAATCAGTGCAGTTACCGTTGCGTGAAAACGTACTATACTTAAACTAAAAATTGAATGCTAATTCCAGAGAGGACGTGAGTACTCCTTCGGCTTGGGGAAACGGACCAGACAGTACAACTTCGGTCTGGGCAAACGTAGCGACAACGCCGACTACCCAGTCTTGCTGAACTTTGATTATCCAGCCGACGTCCCGCTGCAGGAGAATGATTTCTTCGAGGAGAAACGCGACAGACAGCCGTACAGCTTCGGCCTGGGTAAAAGAGCGGTGCATTACAGCTCCGGACAGTCGGGGAAGAGAGTGAGCGACCTCAGCCAGAGATACCACTTCGGCCTCGGAAAGAGGATGCTGGACGAAGAAGAGGACTCGCTGCAATAGGGTCCCTCACGGATGAGGGAACCATTATCAACTAAAAACCGTTCCCACGTCGTCGACGTAAACCATTAAAGTAGCTCCACTTCGATGTCGCTCAGTTTTATTGTCAGGCGAGAAGTATATCGATTACACAACAATCAGGACACGTTTCTCGAGTTTCGACGCCTCTCCAACGAGTTCCTCGTCTTTCTTCTGCTTCCCGCGCGTCGGACCTCGATCGTTTTCTTGTTTCCCTTCTGGGATTCGAAGGGATGCTGGTATTTAGTTGATATCGTTGGTGATGGTCCTCCTTGATTCGTAGTGTAAACAAGTAGTATCGAGCTGGGTAAATTAATTTACGGACGTTTCCGCGTCCTCTTTTAATTTGTAACGATCGAATAAAACGATTAAATGTACGATTGATGGGTATTATCATTTTTATCTTTTTGTAATAAAAATAACATAGACTATTGCCTCGTGAACTTCAATAAAGTATTTGTAGACCTTGTCAAGTGTTCCTTCATTCAATAAACGATTGTTTCCAATGTTTGAGCAAAAGGAAAGACTGACGTTCACGTTTCACTTTGCAATTGAATTTGCCCAGCTCTGCGCCCTCCCCTCAATTTGCAGCCGTGTATAAAAGAAAAAAGTGCACCGAAACAACGTCTTTGATCTGACAATTATTCGAAAAGCAAATAAGATCGTATCACTGTAACATTTTTCTAGAATTAATTTTAAGCGAACCTTGTTTCGATTTCTGTTCAAGTATTTATCAAATAAATGTTCTTCAAAAAGTAGTGGATGATAAATTACGTGAGAACCTCATTCACATGTACCCTCCAATTTTCGTAAAAATTTGACAGTAGGAACTATGAGAACGTTTTTATAAATCAATTTATACGTTCGTGTTGGCCACGTATTATATCGATAAATAAATCATATGTGGAGCAGCATGATTCTGACACGCCCCCATACAAGTTCGATTAGCCCGTCGCAGTTACCAACAGTTTGGCCGAACGATCGTTCGTTCCTAATCCGAACAATCAAATGCAATATTTTAATTGCAAATTTTATGGTGACTCTCGGTTAATTAACAAAATCGTACAATTTTGAAATATTGAAGTGACCATGGGAAGTGAACACAACGTTTGGATCCTTTGGCTTTTTTTATTAATGGTGAAACTGTCGTTCGGTTTGGAGAAACATTGGCTACCAAATTTGGAATGGGAAACCGCGGAAAATTGGGTAGAAAAACGGATACCAGAACTGGACAGTTACGTCAGATTTCCTTTAGATATGAGACACGCTGTGGGAATTGGCAGCTCTCAGGGTCTACGATTGTCCGGGATAGATTTACCTAGGTCTGGATATCTGGTTTTGTCGAAAAATGGAAGAATAGAGGTAAGCAATACACGTGATTAATTAATAAAAATTCTATATTTAAGTCTAATTGAATCATTCAAATAGATTTACCTAGGTCTGGATATCTGGTTTTGTCGAAAAATGGAAGAATAGAGGTAAGCAATACACGTGATTAATTAATAAAAATTCTATGTTTAAATCTAATTGAATCATTCAGCTCTGTACATAGGATTCATTTAAGCATATAAATTTATTCTATCATCAATTTAATTTTATGATAAATATTTTTATAACATAATTTGAAAAATATTTTGGAAAAAGAGTAACGAATGCATGTGTCTTGTTTATATTTACAGCGAAAAATATTCTGTTATGGAAAAAGTAGGATATGAAATGTAATGTCGTTTAGCTCGTTTGCTTGAAGGAAATCGATTTTTAATTCCCTAGCATAGGAAATATTAACGCGTCACTGGGATTTGCAACAGGAGACAGATTAGTTCAGAGATTGTATCGAGCCTTCCTCGTTCGACGTCTAATAGCCCGCGATATCAGAAACTGGACATAAATCTAGTTCTCCTGTTCTTGAAAGCAAGTTTAATAAGGAATAGCGCAAGCTCGGCAGAAATGAAAGTGCCATACTTTATCAATCGCGTCGATAAATTTAATACCATGCATCGGGCGCGGATTCTTCCAACAATTTCGAATTAATTATTTTCCTAAATAAAATTATCAACAAATATTCAAGACAATTTTATTATCACAGTTGAACAAACCAGGCAATCGGTGAAAAAGCTTATGAATGATTAAGACAATAAATTCATCTGGCGTAGACTCTTGCAATTAATTATTCAACTAAATGAAATTACCAAGAAGTGTACAAGGCGATTTTGTCATCACAGTTTAGCGAACCAGGCAGTTCGAGGAAAACTAGTGAATGGTTAAGATCAGGCCACTTGTTTTGGGCCGACCCTCAAAATTGGGGTGGAAGCTCGGAAGCAGCACCTCACTTCGAGCAAGTTCCTTGTAGGGAGGACGATATCGTCCTACCAGAGACATCGCGAACATTTAACGTTCTAATGCCGATGAAGAATACCGAGGTCAGATCGGTGAGAACGTCTGACGAGAAGCGTCCTTTCAGCCAGTGGCAATGGTCTGATATGGCAGCCAGAAGAGAGTTCGAAGGACGATTCTTTAGCGTACAGTATGTTTAAAAATTAAAAATCTATCGATAGACTTATTTTTATGCAAAGTAAAATGTTTATAGTTTACTTCATAAATAGTTTACTTCATAATTTTAATATTTTTATTCAAGACAATCATTTTTTGTACCTAGTGCGACTTTGCAAATGCAATTCGGAGGTCAAATACTATTCATAGTTGATATTTTAATTTTTATTCATAGTAAATGAGTCAATTTCTCCACGAAACAATTCTTCTTCATTGGCTTTTTTTTCTATCATTATAAATGGGCATTGTAATATGTGATCATAAGCCAGTGAGTAAAAATTGACCTGAACAGAAATTAGGACATTTACTACATTATTCCATGGTTTTCGTCAAATCTGCAGCTACACCGACTACAGTTGCACCTCCTGTCCTTGCCAGGACGACCCGGACGGATATTATCTAGAGGAAATTTGCGCCATCGAAAGGCCAAAGTGTGGATTCACACCATGCGAGTTCCCTCTAAAGGTTGGTAGAGAAGATGAGCTTGTCAAAATTTTATTTTTAAAAAGAAACATAATCGGAGAAATCTCTGTTTAGGTAGAAGGTCATTGCTGTCGATATTGCGGAGGTCGCGTGTCGTTAACGTCCGAAGCGCTCGTGCCGGTGGTACGCGCTGCAGTTGATGAAGCTTTAGAAAGACACGCGGAAAAGCTCGCTTGGCACGTTAGATACACCTGGAAAGTGGGGGTGGAGATTCTGATAAAGGAAAAGGGCGATTATTCAGAGGTCGATATCATCAAAGCGACAGAGGACGTCAAAGAAACCTTGCTAAGTAAAATCCGTATATCATCCCTTATTCTGCTTTTCCAATCTTCTTTAAAAATTGTCATTCTTATCCCATTATCTTCTACTTTTACATATTATCATCGTTGATACGTTTCTCATCAAAATTTTATTAGTAAGACAGTATTTGTATTTATTATTTTAAGAATTTCTCATATTGAGAATGTTCATTGCACTATTTCACTCGCTCGAATAGAACAAAGAGAGAACGTGAACAATATGCGAGCGTGCAATATTGAAAGGAAACATTTTCCTTTTCAATAAACTGTGGAAAAGCATTGATCAATTGCCATTGAAAGTATTTCATTTCATCTCAGCTTCTTTCTTCTCGTTTATTCGGAGACGTTTCGTTGGGACGAAAGTATTATTACAGCAATTTTTATGTTTTAATTAGGTATGAAAATCGACGTTGTGGCTACGGAAACTGCAGGGGCAGCTATGCGAGATCATCGTTTAGCTGTGGCACTTATCCCGCTCATCGGAACGCCGTTCGTCGTCCTCTTCCTTTTCTTCCTCGGTTTCCTCTACTTCAGCTACTCTTACAGGCAGTAAGTGTATCAAATATGAAAATTTTTTTATGTTTTATACTTTGATTTATAATAGAGTAAGAACGGTCTAAACAGAGACGGAAGATAATGATTCTCTGTGTTTTTAATCTCACAGTGAAAACGCACATCAGGCTTATCCCGTTTTTGTCTCATTGTCAGAAATCCGATATTAATTTTTTTTCGAATTCATGATTGCTTTCATTTATAAGGCTTTGTACGAAATCCTGGAATTACCATTTGAGAAGAAAAGAGTAGCGGAATTAATAATTCGCCAAGAATAGCTGAAACCTGAAACGGAAACGAGTTGCAGCTGCTCGATCGAAAGAAACGACAGCCAAGCTTTTTCCGTAAACCCCTTTGACCTTTGTATGAAACATACAGAAGTGGCTACTACGCCTTCTACCAAACTGGAATTCTGCAAAATTTACTTTCCATTTCAGAATGTTTTTGACCTACGAGAGACACCCGCTGTTACACAATTTAATGTTCTTTCAATTTCATTAATTGTGTTAATTCTTATATTTTTATTATCATTTTTCAATTAAAGAACAGTAGAATTAAAATATCGAATGACAGTAGTCATATCATAATAAAAATGGTTAGATTATAAATCGTAAAGAAAAGGCAGAAAACTTTCGTTCTTTTTTCAATTTAATTAAATGCACGATTATGGAAGGTTTATTATAATTTTTAATCGAGGAACAGGAAGATTAAAATATCCAACAATATTAATCATATCACAAGTTGATGAAAGTCTGAAATTATATAGAAAGGGCTTAAGGGAGAAGGGAAATAAAGTAGGGAATGTTTCAATTTGCGAAATAATGACGGCAATAGCCTAGTAACCGAGAAACTCGGCCCCGTTCACCATTTACGGCTCTACACTTAGCAATATCTTGCCACCGTTTCCCAACGAGCCTCGTACCGTTTAATTAGACCGGTTCGAACGGGTTGCTATTCTCACTTGAGAAACTGACGTCATAGTTTCAAATTTACCAAAGGGGAATTATAAATAGGCAGCGGATTTTATGCATTTGTAAGAAAATATACCAAAAATATAAACGCTACGTGCGAAATTATATATGAAACTGTTAAACGTAGCAAAAGTTGCACTTGTATTACAATACTTAAATGATAAAATGAAGGTTTACCTACAATACATTTTTTAAACTGATATCATAAATGTTTTATTTTGCATAAAAGTCGGCAGTCTAATTATAAACCTACAGAAAGGAAATGATATCTTATCGAAGTTTTTATTCATTTTAATTGCACATTAAGACAGGCTAATGCTTCACTAAACGGTTTTGAATAACAAATGGAACTTATTTTTTAGCATTGCGTCAGGTTGCGCGGAAGTCTTTTCATCGATCAGGGACGGGGTTCGTGTGGAGAAAATGCAAAGTGGAAAGCCGTTTGGCTTCGCTCTCTTTGAGAACATCTCGGAAGGCAATGTTCAAATTGCGAATGTCGCTGGTGCCAGTGAACCCAAAGAGAACGAGGAAAAGGCGGATGAGGAGGATTCGTCTTCCGGTGGGAGATTCGAAAACCCTTTGTACAGGTCGAAGAGAAAGCTTAGAGAAGAGGGAGAGATTCTGACATTGGAAGCTCCACTAAGGCTGGCAACCCTGCGCGATAAGGTTGAAGCTCAAGTTGAAGAAATAGACATTGATATCGACCAGTGAAATATATTTTCTCTTAAAAATACGATGTAATCAGAAAATATATCGAACCCACAGCCGATTGATTTTTAATTAAAAAAATTCTGGCCTTCACTCAATTCCTAATGAAAATTTACAATTAAGATTTGCTTTTTATATTACACTCTTAACTACAAAATTATTATTTTATGCCATGAACTTGGATTTCAACTGTCAAGGTTCGTCTTACGGTGGGAGATTTGAAAACCTTTGTACAAATCGAAAAGAAAATATAGAGAGGAGGGAGAGATTCTGACATTGGAAGCTCCACTGAGCTTGGCAATTTTGCATGATAAAATTGAATAAATGAATATCAATCAGTAGACTGCAAAATTTTCTGTTAAATGATTCAAGTCATAAGATATAGTCCACAGTCGATTGATTTATAATTTGAAAAATTCTCGATTGCATTCGGCTCTTAAATTATGCAACTCAAATCTTATTCTTTGACATTGCGATACTACAAAAATAATTTAATGCCACGATCATAAATTCCAAAACATTAATTAGAGGGGAACACTGTCAACAGATAACGGAACATGAAGAAAGCATAACTCACGTAACGGAACGTTAAGTCACATGTGTTTATTCCTTGTCATACAACGTTCGATCACGTGGCAAATTCACGTGTCATCGCGTAGTAAAGTCACTTGCTCGCCGGTATCATCCCGATAGGATAATTCGTCGCACAGTTAAACACAAAAACACGTAACGTATGTAATATTCGACACACACACACACATCTACACTCTGCGGATAAATATGTATATGCATGCGCGGTACCGTTTAATGCAGAGCACAGGAACGCAGAGAATGATTTTTATGAACGATGATCCAGTTTTGTGAAAAAAAAAATATAGTTCACCTGAATATATGATGATAGTGAATATTTTCTCTCATTGGTGTATAATGCGTTTGGAGCGTGTACATTTCTTTTAATGTATACATATATTATCTGTTTATATAGAAATATCTTATATGTATATATATATATATTTATATTTATGTGTATATATAACCATTTATATAAAGCTTCGTTTATAGAATATATTAAATTATCTTTCTTTATATATTTTTTTATTCTCGGTAAAACTGCGTTTAATTGGCATTTTGTACACGACATTAATCATTTTCTACATAACAGGATTGTTGTTTAAAAATCGAAGAGCTCTTCGCGCGAATTTCTGGATGGACTTCAAACTCCGTAAACATTTGTCATTCTCAAAATTCTGACTTTACGTACTGGAAATTCGCAAGAAGATCCGCGATCGTGAAGGAATGGGAGCCACGCCGTTAAATTCGTACTGGTCCCTGTGATTAATCTATCTAAAACTATCTCCGTTTTTTTAACATTTATTAACTTAGCACGTTTAATTCCACGTCCGATGCCTGTTTCAAAGAAAGATATAAATTTTGCCTTACAGGATGTTCCATTTCTATTATAGAAACTCGAACGAAAGTATAATTGTAAAAGTTTCCATGGTACAAACACAGCTTTTACCCTATAGCCTGTTTGTTGTTGTTTCAACCTGTTCACAGAAGACGAGATGCCTCATCGCAAACTTTCTATTATAAAAACTTGAACGAAAGTATAATTATAATTAAATTTAATCCGTGAAAGTTTTCCATATTTTAAACACAACTTTTACTGTTTGTTATTGTTCAAAGCGATTCAGTGAAGTCCGTATAAAAATAGAAACTCCCAGACGGCGAAGTTTCGTCTTCTGATCTTTGAGCTTTAAATAGCCAAGTAAAACATACAGAAACCACTACATCATTTCCCAAAATTTTTCAACCGATCCTCCTATCGTTTCTTTTGGAAACGAAACGCTTTCACTCGTATCTTCGATCACTAAGACTGTATTCGACGTGTTACATGATTATAAAATTTCATTAAAAAGTAGCATGAATTGTTTCATTAAGGCGAATGATTTTGTTTAAAGAGAATTAACGTGGTGAATATAATTCCGTTAATGCAGTGAATGGTTCGAGATGAATATTTCTTGAATCACATCCGTCGATTCTTTTAACTTCAACTTGCAGAATTATTAGACTGCGGATTTTTGTGCAAAACAAATACAACAGATTACGGATTTCTTTTGCAAAAACACTAATAAACATATTGTATGTTTTTGTATATTCAATGCATTTGGTATATTTCTTGATAAAATAAAATTCTTCTATAAATTGCATACAATTCGCAGTCTAACGATCCTAATTATCACCGATGTTATTTGTACCTATCAAAGTCGTCGACATTGCACACGTTCTTCCCTCAAGCTACGAGCGAACCCGAAAACGTGTGGGTGCTCGTGAAACGAATCTATAATTTCGCTTAAACTAAGAATTAAAATTTCTAAACACGTGTATATAATATATATATATATAGAATATTTTTCGCACACGATTATCGGATTCTGAATAAAACATCTCCACTTAATTAACTATGGATCTCTACTCGCTATCCGTTGCTAATCATTCGTTTGTATAATTAACGCGATAGACAATCGTCGAATTGTACGTCGTTTTACTAATTTAAGCTATCATTCGTTTTTCTTACTCTCTTGGACGAAAATCGAAGTATGACCTTCGGACATAGATAAATAAGACTGTACTCTTAAATACATTCTCTCTATTTCTATTCTTGAACACCATGATTGACACTTTCCATACTTGGTAAAATATTTCAATTGAAACAGCTATTCTGATCCTATCAAAACTCACGTTAATCTATCTTTGAAAAATGAAAGATAAAATTCGATGTTGCTTCATCTTTGTTCCGTTTATAATACATATATTGTATAATAATATCAAACAACGTTACGAATCAGGGCTTTGCGATTAATATGTCTTCGATGTTCAACCGAGAATCGATCATTCTCGTTTCAATTTTATCACCTACGTAAATTAGGCACTATTATTCATAATAGCCGTCTATCGTTTTCGATTATATTAAAGAAACACGTTGAGTGGAAAAGGAAAGGTCGAGGAAGCATCGAAATTAACGAATCAAGGCACTCCCGGCTGGATTAACCCCTCTCTCTCCGATTTTCGTCGAACGGAAATTAGGAAGACGCGATCAAGAAGGAATATTCTTTTAAATTACGTTCGCACGATACTTACTCGATCCGCTTGCACGAGGAAGACTTTACGGGAATGTAAAGGAATTGCACTGTTCCCTGGAAAATAGCCGGCAGGCTACATCGATCCTTCGTCTCGTTTGATAATTCAATCCCCATCGGATTACCCTTTCACATGGTAAGGAATAAAATGAATTTTAAATTGCACTATTCTAAAATGTCTGTTAATCCTCCTACGCTGTGAAAGAGTCAATGACGCGAAGAAATATCGCCGTTTCTTTCGAGTGGCTATAAATTATTATCAGAGTCAAGAAAAACTGCAAGACAAAAAGCACTCGTAATTCGACGATCAGGAACACGTCTGGCCTCGAATCGAGAGACCCAATCGACCACCTGTCTTCAGGGTGAAAAGTCTTCAAGGTATCACCCTTTGGATGACGGCAGCTGCGTGTTTCGCTTTGCACACGGCTTTGGAAATTCACTCTACGAGCCTTGAAGCTGGAGAAGCGCCTGGAGACGTTGGAGTTCTTTCAACAGCTCGCGATTCGTGTCCTCGAGGGCTGTTAGCCTGTCCCTGTAGGAAGAATTCTCGTTGGTGAGCATAGTGACGCGTCGCTCTAACCCGTCCATGTACTCTTTCTTCTTCCGCCGAGACTCCTGGGCCGATATCTGAAACACGAAGCAGGCGGTTGCGTTGTATGTGTCGTGTTTCGATACTTTCGATCACTCCGAGCGTTGATTGTGTTATCGATTTAGTATTGCGTGCAGGCAGAGTCGCTCGGCGAAAAAGAGGGACTAAAAATATTGCAGTGGAAAAAGTTTGAGAACCTAAGCTATTTCAAGCTTATAACTCTTTTATTCAAACGTTTATATAACAAAAAGAACTGATGAATATTTTAAGTCGGAATGTTCATTATCGCGCCTTATACGTACGGCGTAATGTGTTTTGATACTTCCGTGTACATACATACGTATTATCTGTGTGTTTTCTTTCGAACGATGATTCATATATGGGGCGAACATAAATGGCAAAGAAAAGAGCAAAGAGCGTTTGCTTTTGTATTATTGTAGTCACACTCGAGGTGAAAGAGCATCGTGACATAATATACTATTAAAGTATTTGGATATATTGGTATATGGATGAATAATACTATTAAAGTAAAAGGAATTTTACACTTGCCTTATTTTTTATTTTCCTGCGGACTTTCTTCAAGGATTTTTCCTCCTGCTTCGTCAATGGAAGTTTCGTGGGCACGGGGTATCCCTCCGCAATCAGTGTCCTCTTTTCTTCCTCCGTCAACGTCAACACTCCCGTCGAGCCTTTCTACAAAATGAATTTTACTCGCGGTCAATAATCCTTTTCCTTCGAGGCACGCCCCGGCGGAAAGTGTATTATCATAATTGATAAGACTTTCCTTTCTACTCACCGGTTGACAGGAGATCAAGGGCGTGTGTATCGGCTGTCTGGTGGTGTGGGTGTTGTTCGTGACGTAAAGCCTGGGCGTAAGCAAACCCCTGAGATTCTGTACGTGCGCGGAGCTCTGGGAATCTCGGCGTTCCGGCGAGCAGGAAGCGGAAGCGGTGCCCTCGCTGTCAGAACTCGCGCTACTCGGCGGCGTCGGCGGAAGACCCTGTCTGGACGCGCGTAGATCCGTCTGTTTCTCGTCCACCGCCTCCCCGTTGTACTCTTCCACCTCCATATTCTGTCACAAGCAAATCACAACATCATTTTCAATTTCGTCCCATAAAAAGTAAATTTGCATGTACTCTTATGGTAATCAGCAGTAACCCAAACTTTCTGGTATTTGGCGTGCATGCGCGAAATTGGAAGAAACAACTGACTTGAGGAAATATAAGCCTAAAAAGTCTGGAATTTTTGACGTTTTTTAGAAT
>NW_017139212.1:346376-363077 GCF_001652005.2 Ceratina calcarata | reverse complement strand
TTCTTGTAGAGGACGACGAGATCTACAATTTCTGTATAAAAATTCTTGGCTAGCGTCAATGGTTTATGAGTAATTTGCAAAAAACTGTTTTTTCGTTTTTCGTCAATAACTCGTAAACTATTGACGCAAATGAAAAGTTTTTAAACTGAAATTGTAGATCTCGTCGTTCTCTACAAAAAAGGTTCTCTGCAATTTTTCCGTATCTCCAACAATTTAAGAGTTATTGAGGAAAACGAAATTTTTTACCAAAAGTTGGCTGTTTCGACCGTGGATCGACGGTCGGATTTTGTCAATGTCAATAAAATGCCAAATAATCATACGTAACTCGTTAAGTATTGGATTTAGAAGAAAAATGCATAGAATCTTTCTTTGTAGAGGATGTCAGTGCCTACAACTTGTGTATAAAAAGCCAGCGTCAATAATTAATTGGATATTTCCTTCTATACTTGTTAGCACGTAGCTATTTATTATTAGCATTGTTCTTCCGACGTCTGATTTCTTTTTAATTATAGGAAATGCGTTTTTCTAAGGTATATAAACTTTTGGGATTGATTGTATAGCCAATACATCCTTAAGATGCTCCGATAAACTTTTGCAAGCCGACGAATTAGAAAAATGAATTGCTCGTACCTGATAATATTCTTCGTCATCCTCCTCACTGTCGCTGGTCTGCGACAGGTGGTTCTTCGAAAAGTGAAGTCCTTGAGGGAACACCATAGTTATCGTGTTCTTGTCGTCGACTATCGTCGTCTGACAAGGCTCGGAAGGGCTGTTGGGCGCACTGAGCGGTTCTCCTTTGATCTCGACGCACTCCACAGCTTCAGGTACTAGGTTGTTGCTTCTCCTTAGGATTATTGTTGAGGTAGACGACGTGGACGACGACGAGGACAGTTCGTCGCGTCCCGACGCGGTGTTCATCGAGATCACCGGGAAGCACTCCTCCTCCATGTCTGAAAATAAAATTATTCCCTCCATCATTGTTTCTCGAGTAACATTTGATCAAAATTGACGCAGTAATTCGACGTTAATACTTAATAAGAGACGAAGATAAAATTAAAAATGAGATAAAATTGAGATATGCGATAACAAACAAATCCAGTCGCTTTATATAAAAACAGCTATTGTTTTAAGTATAATAAATCAAGCCGGATAATAATAATTTTCAAAACGTTTCCGATACTCGCTTAGACTTCCCTCTAATCAGTCTCGTTATCGGGCTTCCGTTAATCCTGTAATGTTATACCGTTTTCTAAAGGCTGTAACTTCGACGAACAAAGTGGTATAGCGTATTAGGGTCACTCTACGAACTATGACGCCGTGTAATGACGTTAGATAAGACGAAGCTCGAGTGTGGGAAAGGTGAAGAAAATATTTATTGCCGGTGTTTCAAAATACACTTGTGTCGCCATTTGTGTATCGTAATAATAGAGATACATACAGTGGCCTTCCAACAGTAGGCAACCAGACATCGCGAGGTTCCTATCGCTTCAGTTTAATTCATATTCACATCATATGAAACAGTGTATTAATTATTGTTATACGAAGAATTGTATCAAGCTTGGAACAATTATTATATGAAATGTTGTGTTAATTTTATACAAATGGATTAACGATTTTCTGTGTTGGTAAACGCTCCCTTACCATCTATTCTACTTCGAATGTCCAGCGATTTGTGGTGGTCCAGGTTGGTGGAATTAATGGAGGAACTAACGGCGGAAGCGCCGACTCTATCGGCACAAGATCCGGAATTTGGTGTGTGGGGGTTTGCACCGGGTGTCGCCGGACTGGGCGGCGGACTCGACGCCAAAAGACTGTAATTGTGCTCGGACTTGATCGGTCGCGGACCTCCAAGAGCGGCGTCCGTCATCAAACGATCCCTCAGCACCACTCCAATCGACGATTTGTCTCGCACGCTCAACCCGTTGCTCCATTCCTCTTCTTTCATGGTCAAAACATCCTGACTGAGACCCTGCAAAGCCACATTGAAAACATAATTCCTGATTACTCGTTAATTATTTTCCAATACGACAAAATGAAATGATGAATGCAATTGTGAGGATCTTCAGAAGTAAACTACTGGCTTCAAATTGTGCAATTATTAATTATTTGTTTCAAATTGTACAGCCATTAGTCATTAGCCTTTATTGTCCATGTATTGAGAAATATAAATAAAATTTGTATTCAATAACATAGGTGATTCATCGGGACAAAGTGCAGGATATTCTCGGAACAAACGACTGAATAATTCTGATTAGATTACTACGACATAATAGGTGCTCAATTTAGCGCAGTTCGATCCTGATCCAAGGATAATAGATGTAATTGGTCAGAACATTTTTAAACTTGGCCCGAATTAAATCAGCCTTTGGAAAATAGGTCAGATTCTCTAAAGTAATCCTAAAAACGTCATCTCAATCAGAGAATTATGCAACCATCGAGCATGCAATTTTGTCAGCTTGGACGTCATTAATTAATATTTAAATGTTAGGACGAATGTAGGCTAATACTTCTACAGATCAGAAACACTTGACTCTCTAGTCAAATTAGAAAGGTCTCTCATCTCTCGCGCTCTCTCTTGTGGTTGAAATGTACACACGCATACGGAGCAGAGAGACGCAAATCAATGGACTGGGGATCAACGTTCGAGGTTGTCAATGGCTCTGCCAGTTGTCTCTTGCCGGAGGTGTCAAGGACCCCACGAGTGATTCTAAAATTGTGCTCGACGGTGCTCAAAGAGAAGGGCGCGTGTCGAGAGCCGGTCAAGTTGAAGGCTGAGTCTCCTCGCCCTTCTTACGAGCTCGTCGAGACCAACGATTCTTCGGCCCTTCTGTCGAGGCCCTTCGGTAACACGGAACTGAGAGTCAAGGTCAACGAGGGAGCTCATTTCTTTTATTCGTATTCACTTTTGTCGAAGGAACATTCTTTCGTTGGTACGAATCTTCAGGTTGTTCAGATTGTAAGTTAAAATTCATCTCTTTGGAATTTTGCAAATAATAATAAATAAACTATTTGTAATGCCGATGTTGAAAATGGAATATAAATAGGAATTTCGTTTATATTTTAAATATCATAACATGCATTTCTCTTTTTATATTTTGTACGTCGTTGAATCAGCTTTCCATATTTCTTGTACATATCACTTTCTTTTTGCATAAAATCTGCAGCCTAGTTATTATCATATTGAACTCATATTCAAAGCCTGAATGAAATTGAGGAGCTGAATTTCTGAGTGAAATCATCAATATGAAATTAACCTGTGTTCTTATGGAGTTTGTATGAAAAATTATAATTTAATTTTATAATAATATTATTGTTGTCACATGAGTTCAGAATTTTAATAGAACTGAATAATTATCTCTGAATAATTATCTTATAGTCTTCTAATTAAAATATATCTGTTAACGTGAATGTTAAAATATATCTGTTAATCTGCATGGGAAAATGACAGAATTCACTATATTAAAAATATATTTTGCAGACATTATAGTTCGAACAACCTTAAGGTTTCTTACGAGGAGTTTTACTTAGAGGTTTGATGAAACTGGATAAGATTCTTGATTCTTCATTAGGAAATAGCATGATTGAGCAACGAGAAAGTTAGAAGCAAGGTTGCAACTCAAGGTTCGATCAGGTTCTCTTAGTTAAGATTTCTTAAACGTTGCCTATAACTTCTTTCACGGAGACTACACTCGAACCTACTTTGTAAATTATTTCCATGTATAAGGTAAATCGTAATAGGAATCGAAAACAATTGTTCCAGACTAATAGTGGTTTCACATGAAATTCAATAACCCCTGGCTGCGCGCTGAACTTCTATTATTAAGACCGGTTGCGAAAGTCTGGATACTTTTTGAGCAGATACCGTTACACGCGATTGCGTTACACGGGCTGCAAGTGGAAAGATATTCTCAGCCTCCATTCGAAAGTCGATACAATGAACTATTATTTCAGGTGACTAACCCCGTTCACGGTGTTTTAAAATCAGATGCACCGTCCCGTCTATTCGTTTCCTCCACGACTCCGGGGACACCCGGTATATACGGTAAACAGAAATATCCGTTTAAAAGGCGATTTAACCGGCAGAACCTGTTCGACCGAACAGCACTCGAACAATCGTGACCACGGTGTAAGTAATTCTATTCAAGCTCCTTCTTCCGTGGCTTCATCAGCTATTTTAGTCTCGTCGCGGGTTTTCTCCGGGCTCTCGTTATGGGTCGTTTCCCTGACGGACGTGAACAAAGCCAGAACCGAGGCAATTATTCCGTCCTAGATAATTAGCGACCAACAACCTGGGACCAAATATCGCGACACGTTTAAAAACTGATAAGCAAAAAGAGTTTGCCCCATAGAAAGTTGCCGTCTGAGAATGGAGAATCGTACGATTTATGTTCTCCCTCAAAAGTACAGTGAAATATTTAAAGCGACTGAACGGGTCGCTGGTAGCGGACTGACACGAGCCGCGATTGGATTCGCGGTATCTGTTGCGCGCCTCAGCAATGCGGAACTCCGGTACCAAGGTCGCGACATCACTCTTCCTTTTCTCCCTCAATCGACCGTTTCTCTCTCTCTCTCTCTCTCTCTCTCTCTCTCTCTCTCTCTCTCTCTCTCTCTCATTGGCCTTTCTCCTCTCCTTTTCCCGTATCGTCCGCTTTTCCGTTATGCTCCGCTCGCTGCCATTTATCTCGTCCCCAGTTTCACCTCCGCCGGAAGCTGCACCGAATATTTTACTTTGAACCCTCCACGAGATAAGGGTTTCCTCTCGTCTACATACCTTATCTATTGTTTTCCCAGACGAGACGGGATGATATCGTTCAAAGAAAGTAGGATACTTCCTTAGTAATGAATAGACTGTGGATTTTATGCATTTATAAGAAAGCTGAATGTGCAAACAGTGTGAACGTTGCATGCAACTGAATCAAGATACTTAAATGATAATAGGTAACTATTACTTAAAACATAATCTTTAAATTGGTACCCTAAATGTTTTATAAAAATCTGTAGTAATAATGAATTTTTTTATTATTTTTTTCATAATAGAATTACTTCATTTAATAATAAATTCTTTGGTTACAATTGACAAAAGTTACAAAGGTACAAAATGTAAAATAGGAGAAATAAGAAGACGAAGGAAATGGAGAAAGAATGGAGTGCAGAAGTTATGGAGGGATGAGAGCAAAATGTAAACCAACTCCATTTCTGGGCCAATAGACTGAAATAAAACTATATGTGTATATAATAATAAATTGCAACACATTGTTCACATTATTATTGATATTTTTAGCAACATTCTTTTATATTTGTTAATCCGTAAATTACAAATCGAGAATGGTATTCAGACGGTTCATTTACAGAACAATGGCACACCCTCGAGAAAGTAATTGTTGCGTCGATCAGGGTTTCGCCATCGGTATTAATTCGTCGGCAGATTCATACGGGAAGTGCAACAGCCGACAACGGTGTCGTAGCTCAGCAATTTTCTCCGACTGCGCCGGAGAGTCGTTTCGCTGGCGCAGCCCGTCTGTGTCAGTGCCTCCGCGAAACCGTAGAAATCTATGGTTGCTAACTGGCAATTTCCGCTAACCGACGTTGCGACAAATCATTTTTCCTTGGTCGCTGTAAACCGACCCCCCCCCCCCCTCACCTGCCTCTCCCCTTTCTGACACAAGAAAGTCACGTTCCTGTTTCTTCATACATTTTTCAAGTTTACACATTAATTATTAAATATTTATTTCATGACTAGAAATTTCTGAGGATTATAGAATTTTTCTAATGCAAAATATGAGATCATAATGAGATACACTTAACTTAGACATTAAGATAAAATATTGTTATACAGCAAAAATTAGGGTTGAGTGCAAAGTTGACAACTATTAACTTCTGAGAAGAATGATTTCGCTTACGCATAATATGAAATCATAATACGATACACTTAGTTTAAGTATTAAGATAAAATATGATTACACAGTGAAAATTAGGATCAATCAAAATCGATAATGGTTCTATACAAAATAATTTCTGATAAGAACAATAGAATTTTGTTTACTCAAAACATGATACCTTAAATTCTTATCACATATCAGGATACAGTTCTATATAGTTTAGGCATTAAAATGAAATATTATTGTATTGTACAGAAAAAATTAGGGTAGATGAAAATCGAATGATTCTATTCTTGTAAAATTATTTTTCACGTTTAATGAAATGGTTGCTCCTCTTCTATCGATCGTGTTGTAATGGCACGTTACGTGGATGACCATCGAAGGTCCTGGTTCGCGTAAAAAGTCGATATACTTTCGGGTCACGTCCATAGTTGCTCGAAAGGCATCGCTATATCCGCGTTAGAGCCAATCAATACTCTCGTTGCGACTCGTACATTAATTATGTTATTGATGTGGCGGCACTGCGACTGAGTTAAAGAAAAGGCAACAAGAATTATCATAACACTGAATTCGAAGTAGTTGGACAACTTTCTTCACTGCTATAACTAAATGTTCATGAGTAAAATAAAATTCCTAAACATTCAAGAAGTCGCATTTCGATAAATATTATTAATCGTCAAACGAGGAAACAAAATGTTCAATTCTTCAAATTTGAACTTGTTTACGTACACAAGTAGCGGGAATGGATAATTTTGTTCCACGAAGTATTCATTAGCTAAATTATGCAATAACGATTTACTCGGTAAACCTCGAAATGCTATTATGTAACCCAATAATTAGTATATCGAACGTTAACATTTATTGAGTATTCTAAAATAAGATTACGCATGTGTACAAAATGCTTCATTATTCATCGTTTCGTGTTTGGGAATCGATATAATATGAAATAATTAATTGAATACATGATTTCTCCTAATACGCTTGGCTGAAAAATTTATTTCTGTCTTTCCTTGTGATAAAATAGGTCCAAAGTTCAAGGTGGGAATTATAAGGAAATAATGAAAAAAATTACGGAACGAAGAGTTTAAGGCAACGATTGGTAGAGATGAAACCGTGAAAACTGGTATTTCCCGTTGCGAAACCGGAAAGCGATCACGAATTTGCAAGAAACGAGGCAGCAAGGCGTGCAGCTATGCCAGGCATCCAACAGAACTGACCTTTCTGTTCGCCAGTTCGTCGATGAACTCGAATGCACCGGCTGGGAAGAAGCGGATTGCAAAAATCACGGTCACTGAGCAAGCTCGGCAAAAACCGATCTAAAATAGATCAATAAGTTTTTTACTATCCTTAAAAAGTTTACTCTTTGCTGCACTCTTCCTTTAAATTATTGTTGGCTTGTATCAATTTTAATTATCAAATTCTATGGCGCATGAAATTGAAATCTTTTTGCGATTCGACTCGAGTGTTCAGATTATCCCGTTTCAATATTCCCGCTCGTTTGATAAACGAACAACACGGATCGTAAATCCACGTTACATCGAGAGATTATGCATTCTCATGCAATAAAATGTTTCGATTACGCCGTTACACACTTGATTGTGGGGTCGCGATATACGTTCGTCGCGCAGAATACTCGATCGAATATTCAGCGTTATGTAAATGCATGAATTATGGTGTCGTCCTTTTCCTTGATACACAGATTCTTTTTATGCAGCCTTGAATGCTTGATATTTCTTGATATTCTTGGTTGTAATATTAATACGTAATGTATTAATTGTATTAATACACAAAATGTATATTGAATTTTATCAGAGTAATATATGTATATTTATAATATTATCTTCCACATTTATTTCTTTTCACTTAGCATTCCATAACTAAGAAAAACCAACCCTGAGATCTGAATGACTGCCCATGGAGGCCATGTATTTTTTATTATATTTTTATTAGATATTGAATTGGTGTCTTTTCTGTTTTTGTGTCTACCAATAATGGTTTTATGAAATAAAAAGGAAATTCTTGGTATTTTTAGGCCTGTCTGATCTTTAGTATTTTAAAATATCAAGAAACTTAAATCGTAACTGCCTGAGTGAATGCCTCCCATAAATTCAATCTCTAGTCTCGTCAGCTTTGATCCTCCCCTTGTACCCTGAGATCTCGAACGACCTGACAATCACCGGATTCCACGGGCTCCACAGTTCGTCCGGCCGAGCCTAAAAGTTTCCATAGCGTTCCGTCTACTACGGTGCGCCGGGAGAAGAACACGCCGACCTATAGGATACTAGTTGGCAGAAGTCACTTTTACCAGCGTGTACCAGCCTCGATGAAGTCACGAAAAAAGGTGAACGTCCTCGAGAGTCCCATCCAAACCGTCCCGTCACTTACACAGTTACCTCTGTTGGCTCAGAACTCCCCCACCCTTGGCGCATAATTCCGTTGGTGTGCACCAGCACCGACGGACAACGACGAAGCCGACGATGAAGTCGACGACGACAGACCTCTTCTCTTTACACGGTCATGCGACTAGTTTCAAAACCTGCTGCCTTCTACCAAACGGGCTAGCCTAACCGCGCATAGCCGACCAGTCTCGCTGCTGGAAAGTCAAGAAACTCTAGAAACCTTGAAACGGCGCGAGGAAAAAAAAAGATTAATACAAGCGCATACGCGCCTGCATATGTACGTATGTGCGCGTCTAGCTGCAGACCGTTCGGAACACCGGAAGCACGGCTCATCGTGCGGATTTAATGCTCGTTCGCGGTGACTGATTTTAATGCATTGTGCTCGTTTGATAAACAGATTAAACCACGATTCAAATTCAATTTCCTTTTTATTGGATCATATAACAAATTCACGAGCCCGAGATTAATCGAGTCGAGCAATTAGAAATGGTTAACTTTCTTGTTCTGTCCTCAAATAACGAAGAGAAAAAGAGAGGGACTTTTATTTAATCCACAGGTGCTTTTCACGGTGAACCCGGTTACGCGTTCTGATATCCTCGTAACATCGTGGGATGCCCAAACGATGTAACATCTCCCTTCCAAAGCGGGCAGGTAGTTACCCAAAAATGCCGAGTCGACGCAACGACGCGACGCGACGCCTTGTTCCTACGGCTCTTACCAGTGGAATTCAGTCGAGTTCTCACGTAGCAGGCTTCGGGAATTATTTACGCCTCGACTTCCTCTCACGGGAACGTCGCGGACGAGAGGGGAATCTGATTCAACAGGTAGTCGACTAAACTCGTGGCCCCTAGCCGCGGAGAATTACACGCGGCTCAGTCGGTGAAGGAAAACGCGAAAGCCTTCTTTGAAGACGCCCCTGACTAAGCCGATCAACTTCCAAGCGGCGATTTACTCCCTCACGACTTTCAAATCGTATTTAACACTAAACCCACCGACAATTCTTGCACACTAATTATATTTTTTATATTTTCAAGTTAAATATAGACGTAGGAAATTTTTAGTCAAATAAATTAAATATAGGAAATTCTGTATTTCAAGTACAAGAATATATAATATATTATGAGATTTGATGAAGAGAATAATAATGTGGCGACTATATTTTAGGAAATCGTTTTTTCTAAGGATTGCTCACAATATTCGTCGTACGAAGGCAAGGCAAACATTTAGCTGATCTAGTCTTTGCTCTGGGCCTTGGCGAATATGATGATTTTTATTTATTTTTCTGGAGAGTCTTGTTTAAAGTAGTTCTTAGATACACCTTAAAATTCAAAGCTACTTTCAAATTAGGGGAAAAGCTAATTTGAAGTACTAAGAAATATATTTGTCATCTATTCACGGAGTATCATTCACCTTATGGTTGGTAAAAAACTATCTTAATAGTTTTGGAAAGTCCGAGGCATTCACGTCGCGTTTAAACTGTGGAATTACGACCACTGATTTTAATTGAAATTTCTCGAGAACACCTATTACTTGTTATTTTCAATTAATCATTTATTTCGAATAACTTCCTGCACACCGAGCACGACAAGAACAATTTTTATCGTTCATCTCGAACTGACAGTGACAGTTGAAATACTAATTGTGAGATTCTAATGTTCAACGTGTCAATTTATCTGATACAATGAAACAGTGTCGCATGTTGGAGGAAGTGAGGAGAGGCACGACACGGTTTTATAAATATCTACCTCTTTCAATGGATTATTACGATCCCGCACTTCCGCTTTTGTGGATGTTGTCAAAACACCCATGTCGCGCATTACACAGTGTTTTAATTACTGCAACTGAACGAGCAGCAATTCGAATAATTATACTTGATTGACTACTGAAAAAATTAATTTTTTAAACCGAAATATCTAGTCTGCGGATTTTTAAGATAAAACATATTTTGAGAAATGAAATCCATCTATGCAGATTTTTCATTTTTATAATTTCACGATTTATGTATTTTTAGAAATTATAGTATACATATAATTACAGTATACAATTATGTATAATAGGTGCATATTCTTACATGCAGATTTTGCTATAATTACAACAAAATTCATAGCCTACTAATATGTATTGGATGTTTTGTTGGCAAAGTCCCGAAGGCATTACTATGACAGTGTTAACAGATACTAATTGAACATTTAAAGAAATCACTATTCTTATCCATTACTGATTCGTCTGGGTTTAATTAAATTTGCATGTGTTTATTTATCGTGACGCTAAAATTATATAAAACGACTACAAAAATATTTGACGTGGAAATCTTCTTAAACCGAGGAACATTAATGCACATGTTTCACAAAAAAGAATTCCAGTAGATAATCAGGAAAACAGAGCGCAGAAGTTTCTAATAAATGTTCTTTCGAAATACGTTACTCAGTCTGTAGAAGGAATCGGTTTGAACAGTAGAACACGTTGAGGAATATATGTGCAATTTTTGTATGATTTGACAAATTTTTTTTACAAACGGCGCGTCACTTCGATAACGCGGCAGCGATAAAAATCGAGTATTTCCTTAGAAACATTAAATACGCTTCTATTGTACTGAAAATAAGCATTCAATTATAATTAACCAGTATCAACTAAATTAACTATGGTACTGGATTTTTTCAATCGATGGAATTAAAACAATGAAAAATTGTCTGCTCGATATTCTGTCTGAAGCCGAAGACAGATGGATAGGACAAAGTATAATGGGTTGAGATAACTATCGGTAATATAGAAGAATAACTGGAGCTCGAGTCGATAACGAGTCTCGAATAAAACGGTCGTAACATCGGAACGAATCGAACGAAATTATTTATGTTCGTGCGCGCGACGACTGATAAGCGGCAGCTACGCGCTGTTAAAAATTATCTTGAAACGCATTCGTGCCTCGCGAGATAACGCGCGGAACGAATTTAAGAAACTATTTTCGCGAGCGAACCGTTCCGCGATTCAACCATCCGAACTTCGAATCGAGAAATGCAAATACATATAACGCACGACATTTTACTTGACTAAAGTGAGATGAATATTTACAGCATTATAGCAGCTCAAGCACGTTCTTTAGTACATCGTGTTACTCGTTAACGAGGAAGTTCGTTACGTCGCGCAGTTATTAATCGTAATTATTTAAAATCTAAATCGACGTCCTCGTTGATTGCAATGAAAAGTGTCTTGCTTTGTACAATATCTTTGAAACGTGCTGATTATAATTGGATTCGTTGATTGCATTAAATAGGTACAGTTAATCCACAGCTTACTCTCTCTCTGTACAATAGATTCTATTTTAATCGAGGAAAGCTTATCAGCCACGCCCATATAACGGTAAGTTAATTTTCTCGAAGTGCAGTGTAGAAAAAAAATGGGGAACAGGTGGAGTAGTTTTTTTTTCCTGACGCCTCCATGTCCTAGTTTTTTCAGTTTTCAAGAAGGGGCGTGTTTATCGGGCGCGTAAAAAAGAAAGAACGATACGTGAAACGGTGCAGGTACGCGATAAAGCGGACATGAAATTACGCTCGCGTGTACCAGCAATGATAACACCTTTATCGGCACACAGTTTTTCCGTCACGTTTAGTGTTCGACGTTTTCTATTTTCCTTGGCCGGCCAAACCCTTCCCCTTCCTTCGAAACTCGTGATCTTCTGTCTGCGTCATTTCGCATTTAAGCGATTTTATCTGTCGCGGTGCCAGAATTAATGAGATAAGGACAATCTGCACGCGACGTAGGAAAGTTTTCGGTACGCTGATATGCAAGAGAATTCATTCATTCGCAATCCGCTGAAGTTCATTGAAAGTTTAATGGAGAATAATAAGCAGTAACATAGTGCTATTGTAATTTCAGTCAAACAATAGTACTATGATCTTAATGCTAATAACATGTGTTTCATAGCTCATTCCAGTTTGAACATCGATGATATAGTGACATTGATGCCAATTGTCGTAAATCACATCGTCATAATGATAGTATAATGCTAAGTAAACCATTTTTAAGTTTTTAACACCTGAATATTTATGTAATTTTGGGAGATATGAAACGACCTTGTTAATTATAGTTGTTTAATTGTGGGAAGACTATAACGTCTAAATAGAAGAATTATGAAGATTTTATAATTAACTTTACCTTTTTAAAGAGAAATGAAAGAGAATTAAATATTTTTTTACGCACTTGAATATCTCCGTCAATTTAGGAGATATTAAACAACTTTATTAGCCACAATCGCTCAGTTTAAAGAAGGCTATATAAGTTTCAATAAAAGTATATTTGTAGGTGGAGGAGTTATGGAGATTTCATAGTCACCTACACTTTTCTAAACGGAATTATACACATATTTTTCTATCATTTTGTATGATATGTATAAAAAGACTTATATTATATTATATTATATTTTCAATTTTGCTTTGACACACTTTTGTCAGGGTGACTCTCAACACTAAAACAATAGTTTTCTTTCGTACATGCATCGATCCATCGAAATCCCGTCCATATGAAGTAAATTATTCGACGCTTAATTTATTAATAGAACCACTATCGTCCTCATTTCTATCTCGCATTGTGTGCACAACAGTTTGCAAAAAAGTACAATTATAAATTGACGGAATATACTAGTCACCTTCTAACAGATGCACAATCGTGCCTCGTTCCTTTATCGCGTCACACCGCCTTCCCCGCGTCGACGTCCGATAATGTATCAACTACACATATCGTCGATTACGGGAACAATATCATAGAGCGACTCCGTTCGGCTCTACATTAAACGAGGCTAAAAATATCGATCGTGAGAATTCCTTGACACCGTATTCACCCCGTGTATACAAGGCACGACACGTGCCCAATTTATTTATTTCGCCTGGCTATTCGCACCGTTACTCCAAAACAATAGAATTATTACCAGTCCAAGCATGGCATAATTAATTTCAAGTAACTAGCATTGCATGTGTGCCACGAAAAAAAATGGATCCCTTTGAAAAGAACGTCGAAATTAGACGTTCCTTTGTATTCATAATTATAGAGGAATTAACGGACTACTTGTTATTTATCATGATAATTTCGCTCCAAGGTGAAAAGCGAGAAAGTAGAAGTGCTTCAGGCTTTCCTTTTACGCGTTCAACTCCTTTATAATCTCGGCCTCAAGAAGTACGTGGAATTAAGCTGTAAGGTAGAAATAGAATCAGCTTGAAATAAGAAAGCTTGTAAAATTCGAAGCAATCCTGCTAGTTCGCGAGCAATCACCGATCGCTTTATCTGCTTCCTCAGATAATGTTTGAACAATGGCTGATAAAGAACGAGAGAGGAAAATACCATGGAAGAGGAAGCGCCACTATTGAATTAAACACCGTCTACGATTGTCAACTCACAGTCTCTGATAAATGATTGATAACAGCTATTGTTCCCATAAAACAATTGAAAAGGAACCTAATTTCGTCTAACATTTTGCATGATTAATTTTCAGTTTCGAAGGGAACACTGGTTGTTCAACGGCTCCTATAACAGAGACTGAAGGAACTGAAACACGTGGATCAACAAATAAGAATGTGGGACAGAGTTTCCTTCATTCAGACCTGGTAAAATACGTATGCTTATGTATACCAACGTAATAGCAACAGGTGTTGAGAATTAACAATGTGTTAATTGAAATGTTCGTAGTAAAACAGAACAAACTGATCAAACAGCTTGTTTAATCGAACGTTGTACAACGAGTGCGAAACGCGATCAAAAGTTAAACTGAGCGATAACATCGAATTATTGCATCCATGAATAGACACGTTTCGCATGTCACTGAAGTCGTAGCCTTTATTTGTAAAGAATTGTGATCGTGTTCACGCATAAGCAACATTTCATCTGTGCTAGATACACACGGTTATCTCGGCGTCCTTGCAAAAACGATTCTAACTGGCTACTATTGGGACAAAGAAGGTATTTTTAGCAACAATATCAATTTAAATAGTGACACAGTCATTGTTGTCTAAGAGGTGTTGTTAAAAGAGTTACATAACAATATCCTGAATTGATGAGTTCAATCTGCTCCGGATTGATGGGATTCGATTTAAAAAAATTGGAAACGTTGGACGATGTTCGCAGGAAAGAGAAAAACGTGAAACGCGCGCGCGTTGTTCGACTTTCGCGGAAAGGCCGGTCTACGCGACATCTAGATTCCACGACTGCGTAAAAGGCAGCGGACATTAGAGGCCACGGTACGGTGAACTCTTCGCGAACAACCTTCATCCTTTCCAATTTGTTTCCACCGCTTGTACTGATGCATGACAGCGACCAAGGAAGCGAGACTGTAGTGTAAAAAAAAAAAAGTACGCGTACCTACGGTACGAAAGGAATGTTGCTGAATGAACGCGCGCTACTCTCTCGAGAACCTTGCAGAGCGACGCAGAGAAAACTGCGTAATCTGCCGACCTTTAAAATGTTTTACGACTAGACGATACTACAGATTTATTAGCGGTAATTTAATTGATAAGGAATATCATTTCGTATAAGAAAATCAATGTTATGTTCGAATCTAGTGACGTCAATTTCAATTCCTCTTCGTCACGAGGTCTACTTCATTTTTATACAATTTTGTATGTCAACTTGAAATTATAGGAAAATAAGCCAGTGAATTGAAATTGGGAAGTTGAGACAGACTGGAAACAATCAAAACCTATGATTTTCAATTTTCAATCATTAAGCTCATAGCAACGTTGACTGATTTTTATTCGTACACACATATAACTCACTTACAATTAAATCTACAAAATTGAAGTTTCTCTTCATTAAAAGAACTTAAAAATCTGCACTTGTTGATTCTGATTAATAGTAATTAAAGCAAACATTATTCTATACATTATCTATGAAAGTCTCTTAAAATTAAAAAAAAATTAAGTTGATTGATCCAAAAACAAAAGTTAGTTAGTCTGTTCGATTATTAATGAGAGCCACTATACGTACGTACATGAGAGTAAAATGAAAATGAGATTGTACCCATTAATGTTCAAATGAATTGACTAAATATAACTTTGAATAATGTAGTATAGAATGGTGGTCAATTTATTTGCTATTGTTCTATAATTGTATCGATATAATTTATAGTACCCGAATGTAGAAGCTGAGCTAGTTGATCGATAGAAGCTGCGTTGTTGAAAAAGTTAAAGTTCAAGGCTACGTGCAAATTGTGTATGTATAAGTGCGTTTTTGTCAATGGACACAGTGAAGACAGCGATGTAACGGAATTGATCACGGGGCATGAATTATGCACGGCCTGAATAAATGAACGATAACAAATGAGGGATGCGCAATTTTATCGCGCTTCCACGACACTACCAGGAAGTGCATTGACGATTTATACTTCCATCAGCATACACTCTCTCGACATTATTTCAATAAAATCCTACTTTAAACTGGAGTGACTCCAGCTGGAAGAATTACCGATGCTTCCTATATTTAAATTCATTAATCTTATTATCCTCCATCGCTATAAATAACTATAGCGTATATCAGATGTTACATTACATGTTGTATTAGTTATACGATATTACATTTTGCGTCAGTCAATTATATCAACTATAATCTTATCAAAATTGATTACTGGCCGTCTAAGCAAACATTAAACATTACGTAAGCTGTGTTACTTTCAAGGAAACTACGTTTTTATTATATATAGACATGGGAAAAAATCGTACGAGGAAGTCTCTTATCATCTTCGCAACTGATTGTTATCGAAATTATAATTAATATGTCTTTTGATACATGAAATACTTTTTCCCGGATAAAATGAATTAAAATATGGGCGCTGAAGGGAAGAGGCAACGATTTCATGTGGTATCGCGAGCGTTGCTTCCTCGTCGCGGGTACGGGTTTCCGCTCGTGAACTCAAAGCACGGCTACTTCCGGTTTTTGCACCAAAAACCAGCCAACCACGACGTTCCTCGTAATGGCTGCTACTGACACGGTGCTACTCCACACGTTATCGCTACCCTAATTAGATTAGATACTTAATCGACGATCGTTGAATATGGATGACATGCCCTCCAAGGAGCAAAACCATCATTGTTTCCTTTAGCGAAGAGATTTCTTGTCAATAACCCTTGTTTGGTGCTTCAAACACAAACCGTGAATGAACTTGTAAATGAAATCTTATTATGTAAACGAAATGGCAAAGAAGATGATTTGAAATTTGATTACAGTCATTCCAACTAAGTTGTTCATGTAATCAGTGGCAAAAGTAAAAAAGTAAATTGATTTAGGATATGGTACAGACTTATGAGATCGAAATTCTATCTGAAAATGCATTATTACCTCTAATTTAAGAATGTATTGGCTATACAGTCAATCCCAAAAGTTTATGCACTTTAGAAACGCATTTTTTAAAAAGAAATCAGACGTCGGAAGAACATTGCTAATAA
>NW_017139212.1:302828-344699 GCF_001652005.2 Ceratina calcarata | reverse complement strand
TTAACAACTAATTCACCTAACGATGCAAAAGAATTTAGACAATTTCGTCGGTTTTAAAAAACATTATTCAATTTTAAAGAACATAAATTCAGTTTTGCTCTTAATTGTAGATTATTTTTAGTTAATGCAAACCTTGGTATTCACGAAGTGTTAATTTCGTTTCAAGGTGATACGAAATATCGCGACAGAGTGATTTTGTAGCAGTCATTACTTCAGACCGCGTGGTTCAAGTCCTTGGCGGATCGTACCCTACTTTTGCTGCAATTTGCTACGTGTGATACATCCCACATCGGTTTAAGCCGTCATAAACGAGCCGTTTGCACAGCGATCGGATTAAAAATACCGACGTCAGAAAACGAAACGACTAACCGTAAAAGAATCAATGAAATTTTCTTGGCTGCTGAACAATAGTAGCTAGACTGCGGATGTTTATTCATTTATGGAAATTTAAAATAATTGAATGAATCACAGTTGCGCAGTAATATATAAAGAAATACAGAGAAAATCATAATTTATAATAACTAGGACGTCATAAAATTATAATAATTAGAAACATTTCATTTTCTTAATTTCATTTATAAAAATTTACATAAATATCCGCATTTACAGTAATATCGTTCGCCCTTGGAAAACCTTCTTTGTTATAAATTACCTACTTCTATGTTTCAATCATTTCCAAGAAGAATACAAATATCTAAGCACAGTCTCTGGTTTTAGAACAATGATTTCTTTCTCACGTTTCTAAGAATGCCGTGACGCTGCATAGTATGAATTTTATGCATTTATAAGGATATTCACAGTACAGAAGATAAAAACACTGCACGTCTATAAATCTGTAGTCTATAAAAATATACAGAATATCGAAAACAGATTATTTAATTAAAATAAATGTCTATTTAAAGTACACCTTTCAAATTACTATCATAAATATTTAATATTGCATAAAAATCTTCAGTCTAATGAGTTACAGTGAATGAAAATGATACCATCGAAACTTTAGCTGAAGTTCTAAGAAATAAGGAGATAAATTCAAATTATTTGATGCGATCGACGTGGGAAGTTTGAAATTATCTAGGTTGCCGAGAAAAGCTTCTTCGTAACAGAAACTGAAAGGCAATCTGTGCCTCGGTGATGGCTCGTCATATTTGGGGGAGGGGGTCAATCCCCTTTTACTCAATTACGTCATCTCTCAGACGATATTGTCGAGGCAAGTACACTTTCCAGCGAGCGGAGTCGTTAAACTTAACGGTGATCGTCACGAGAAAAAGTCCACGCAGTTGCTCGTTTCTATGAAACGAAGACGACTGCGGTCTCTATTCGTACTTAAATCGCACTCCGCACATAAATCCTGACCCTAGATAGTATTGCGCGGACAAATAATTGTACAGCAGGAAAATGGACCATCCGTCGCATTTTATCAAACGTTCATTCCCACTGGAATGGACAATGAAAAGATAAGCACGTCCTAAATTATGTATTGAAAATCGAGCAAATTAATTCTTACGTAGAATAACAAATTTATAATTTTGGATTAGTAATCGATCTGTCTGTTACTGAAACGACTGCGTACATCAAAGCCAGACGCTTGTTAATCCGGAATTCGCGAACGTATCCGGTTATTTTTACTGTTACACACGTGTCTCACGACGCTGGAGCTGTTCTATCTAAACCCGATTTCTTTTCTCTCGTTGCGTAAAAGAAAATGAATGATAAAACGTGCCTTTGTGTTCGCTGCACTGGTAGACTTCGCGTTACGTGACTGATTACCAAGTAATAGAACAAGGCTTCGAATCGTTTCAGCTAGTCTTCGGTTGTTTTGTTATTTAAACTTAGTTAAAAGTTGAAAGAGACGTAATGGAGCGAAGACGTGACGGTGTAACGCGCGTTAATAGAGATTCCATGCTCGAGGGAACACGATCATTAAGGAAGCGTCGTAAAAGGGGACGACGGGTCAAGTGGTAAGGAAATTATACGATGAATATTCGATAAGAGGGCGAATTCCATCGAGGCCTCCGCTAAATAGCAATTAGCAAACGGTGATGCGATTACCGGGAGGACGCGGGGCAGAAAGTGGCGTCGAGAAAGCGGCCTGTGACTAATACGCCCGTAAACACGATGCAAATGAACCGGCCATGCGAATCAGGGTGAATCGTATCAGACAAAATATTTGCTCGGCGAGCATCCACCCTTTTCCCTAAATGTACAATTACAGCACCGCTGTTCAACTGGCGGCACCACATTAATCTTTTTAAATAAACATCTGTACCAAACGAAATTAATAATTAAAATTAGAAACTTCAAATCATTCCTATGTTTTAAAGGCGAAGTATAAGACATACGTAGGAAATTAAAATGTAATAAAGATTCTATTCTTGAAAATATAATCCTATCCAAATAATAACAAATATTGATATAAACAATAAAATAAATTATTCCCCAAGAATCACGTCCACAAAGGACACTTTAGATTTAAATTTAGAATGAATTTAGCTTACTACTTCTAACTCTTGAACCGTGTCGTATAAATTAAAGTGTATAATTTCTGACTGAAATAGATTTCCCGTTCCGTGAACTCCGAAAAATGCAAATGACGATTTTCGTCGTGGGCGACAGGCTCTTTACACAGGTGAATAAACCGGCGGTAATATCTGTCGCTGTTCACGCTCGAACACGAATCATCTCTTGTTGAATCGTATCGTAGCCTATAAACACCGAGTACGAACTCCAAGAATATTTCTTTCGTGCTGTTTGCGAAGGCAACTGAACTGTAATGGAACAGCTCCCTTTTTCTTCACGTGTACGCGCTGTTTCGTAAACTAATTGCGAGATATTCCACCACGATTACGCAATCGGTACTCCAAAACGAAAAACAGGAGCGGTGATAAACTAATTAGTAGTTTCGGAGTTAGCTGATAGTTTTATTGGGACAGCAAGTCAAATACTAATTTCAATTAAGCAACGTTCGATTTCAAACAAGAATTTACAACGAGGGGAGTACCTAATTAATGTCCATCAACATCAACGCGCTAATGATTGAACTACGAATTTTTATGCAAAATAAAACGACCATGATATCCATTTACAAAAAAACGATACATATTTCTTTTACTGTTAAAAAATCATACAATANAATTTACTTTTCATTATTTAAATTGATATCACAAAAGTTTTACGTTCCATGCAAATTTGCAGTCCAATAATTACGTTTCAACGTTATTTTTTTTCCTTTCTTTAAAATCGATACTAAAAGTACTTCTCGTACGCCTCCGGAAAGTACGTAGGACGTAAGAAGCGAAACGCCTCGATCCAATCTCTATTATTCATCCTGAGGAACCAGAGCAAACTAATTACACGTTAACAAGCTTCAGCAATGCAACCCTGCCCGTAGAAACAGGAAGCAGAAACTCAGCCCGTTTTTCCTCGACGCTTGTTTCCTTTCGTTCGGTTCGATCGAAAACAAACGCTTTCTCGTCCCACCAGGCCAGACCACGTGGGAGCTAAACTTTGCACGTTCCACCAATATACGTAAATCGTAATTGATAAATTTCGTACGACGCGCGCGTCGAATAACGAGGGCAGGAAGTGATAGAAATAGAATGGCGATTACTCACCGGATCGGAGAGATAGGACTCCCACAACTCCCTAAGGTCGCTGCTTCCCACGTCGTAGAATTCCATGATCCTAAAAAGTTTGCTCGATCGTTCCTAGTGCCGTTCCGGACAGACGTTCGTCGTACAGTTCGCCCATGGATAAGAGGTATCAGAAGAACGCGAACGCGATCTCTCCTCGGAGATCCATTGTCTTCCAAGGATCCCGGCAGACCGATACGTTCTGAAGGTAAAACGATTCAAGTTGAATGAACGATCTTATACATACTAATTGGCTCGCCTTCCGCGTATTTGATTACGTTCGAGTCCAATTAACACGATCGGAAGTGCCGTTTCGGTAGTTTTCAACATAATTGAACATTTTCTTCCCTGTTTTATTTGGGTCAATGATAACTCTCAAGTTCTCTGGAATTTCTTTGATTCGACGATGATTGTACGCGCGGGGAAACCGGTAGAATGTGGACTGTAGTAATATACCGTTTGGCATTTAATACCTCCTGTTGTTTCACGTTTACAACGCGATGCAACGAGCCCGCTGGCAGCTCGTTGGACGCTGTAACGAGATCAATGGATCTGTCTCTATGGGTTAAACGTTCTCGCAAGCGGAAGAATGATCGAACCGGTTATAGAACGATTTAGACGAGCAATTCAAAAGCAATAAGAAAATTTCCCCCGGGTTCGTTAAAACAGATCAATTCATTTAATTAATACTCAACCAATTTTTTGACTATTTTCTACTTTCTTGATATTTTATATCTTGGTCTCATCGAACTTCACTACACGCTGGTAACACCATCACATATTATGAATGTTAATAAGTTGGCCTTATGTCAATAGGCGCGACACTAACGGGATGCTCTCCTGCAATTTTTATAACTCTACCACATTGCCCTCCTGAGACTCATACTTTCACTTACTGAGAAATGATACAATAAAATAATTCTAAAAGAATAGGAAAATTTTAATAAAGCTTATTATTGTTATTCAAATGATCGTTTGATAACATCTGGCTAACTTTTTTAATTGACTATCTGTACTAATTGCGGTACATTGTACACTTCAAACAAAATGGTAAGGTCAGGTATAAACCTTCTACCCTCGACGATACTAATTACCGGCTAGCACGTTGCACGCTCGTAATTGCGGTCATTAACAGCGTCAGGCATCGAGTTAAGTACACTGCACTCGGGATTAAAAGAAGCGTGAAAACGATACGGTATTTATTATACAAATGAATTATTATATAAATGAAAATACATACCGAGCTTCGAAGGTTGGTAAAAGTGACTAAATTTATTGAATTACAATAGAATCTCCGTTATACAAAAACCCAGTACATGAATATTCTATTATGAACATCTGTTATCTAAATATTCTATCAGGCATGGAGAACCTTTCCTAGTTGAGGGGCCAAATTATGGTTCTCTCTCCGAGTCAAAGACCGGAACCAATTATTAAGCAATTATTATACCTGGGACACTGCAAATGAAAATACATACGGATTTTCGGAAAAACAGGAGTAATACTTCTTTTTACGATACATTCTTCATCTTCATAAGTATGATATTAGAGTTATAGCTGCAGCAGTTCTTCTTTTATTTACAGATTGTAATAAAAAACAATTTACTAAATATTTCATGAGAAAATAATATTGTAAACTTGCGGCGGTTTCTCGTTGACAATGAGTCACAGTCTACGCAAGATGTGAATTGCTGCAGTTATCATTTATTTTCGCATACTCGCGACGACTTTTTCCGCTTTGATTGCCAATATCAATTCAGTTATATCAATCATCGTGGAAACGGTTTGTTAAAAGAACAGAGAATTTCAAATGAAATTTTGCAAACAGTTCTTTATATGTAGATTGGCACCTAATGTTTGCGCGGCGTATTTGCACAATTCTGGCAATTATCAGCAGCTGTGGGTGTACACTAGAGAAGTCTGTTATTCGGTCTGAAAGAACACGCTGCCGAACGTGCGTGAAAAAAGAACGATAAAACAGACACTGGATTCCCTCACGGTCTTTTCCTTTTTCTTTAGAAACGATTATCTTTCATAATGCCTAATCGGAGAAACATCCGTGTGACGGTCAACGTGATTCAAAACCGGATCTCATGGAAAAAATACAAGTGAGAGAAAACAATGTTTCGTTGCAGAAACGAGCTAAGCACCTGGATAAAAGTTTATTGGACAGGCATGTGCCTCCCGCACATCTCCGATCGATAAGAGAAACGAGATAATCAACCTGTATGTACAAATACACATACAGGCTGAATCAGTATGAAACGTCATTTAATGCTCATTCATTTCATTATTGAGGCTGAGAGAAGTACATACATTTGAATTTATGAGAAAGATACATTCATTCAATAATCTCCATCATATAACGACTTCATACACAGTACCGTTTAACAAAACGATTAAATAAACTATTATGTGTTACTTCTTACTGAGTCACTCTGTATATTGATTATATTGTGTTCTTGAAGATTGAAATTAAATTTCGAGCGATAAGATTACCATTTTTCATGCAAATGCGTGGCAACGTTTGAGATAAGAATTTGAGAAAAAAGTAATAGATACATATGTGAGCCACCCTCAAACCGAAAGGAAAGCGTCGCCCTCACCCGCATACGACTTCCACACAGCCGGTTCATTAAGATCTGTTTCACATTTCCTCCAAACACTTGCATGTCACGCTGTGTCCCATGAAATGTGTTTTCGATGTATCCACCCACGAAACGAGACGACAAACACAGAAGTAATTACGAAGATATCGCGTGGACGCGACGCGCGACAAATGATCGCATGTGTCCCCTAGTAATAATAAACGTAATATGAAGAAAGAATCGCACGGGTTTCTTTGCGAACAGGGTCACCACCCCCTGCCCCCGATTACTCGTTGATTCGATGTAATCGAGACGCACCAGATGGAACGGAGCGCACACCGGCTTTCGGTACGATACAACGTTCGAATGCACGCGCGTGCACGTGCACTCGCGAATGCAAAAGCGTGCGCGATAACGAACGGCCGGGTTCGGAGAAAAGGAAATCGACTCACCGATAGGAAAGAGCAGCGTGTAACCTCCGTTGGTACCGAGGACAAATCACTCAGGCGGAACTCGGAGGTAGAGAGAATTGCACAAAATAATCTTGAGCGTAGAGGCACAGCACTAATCGAACCGGAGCCCGCACTCTTCTACCATACGACGCACTGTTAGCAACCGAGACGCCAATGAACGCGCAGGAAATCGGGACAAGCGGGATCGATAGTAGACACCCGTACACCGGCGAGCGTGTCGTGCCGCCGATAGATTTCGCGGGACTGAAAGCTCTCTCCTGAAGGCCTAAAGCTCCGAGAAGTTCGAATCGCCCGGTGGCTAGTGCTTGACCCTCGATCGGTAAAGCGAACTTCCGTGTTCCGCGGGAAACAGAAAAGAAAACTGAGGCACGATACGCGCACGTTCACGTCCGCCGCGTAAATGCTGGTAAATGCGCCGACCGGTCGCACGTGCTGCGTCCGACACTTTCGGTACCATCGCTCGACCAATCGACGTGAACCACCTGTTACCAGCGTACTGAGCTTTCGCGAGCGGCGCGCTGCGCGCGCATACCAGAGCGCCGAAGCTTCGCGCGCAGCGCAATGCTAGTCCGGTTTGAAATCGTGTGAAAGAAATTCCCGGTATTTACGTGACCGCGTCAATGCTCTGACTGTGTCCTTGTTGTTTGCTTGTAAACTTCATAGAAATACGTGTAAGCAGTGAATTCTGTGAGTGGGAACGATTAGTGAGCAAATAAATCTGACATGTGCTGGACAATGGCTTCTACTCTAATTTAAAGTTGTGGTGATGGGCTTCAAGGTTATGCCGAAATTCCTGGACTTTCACTGTGAGTACATTATTTGATTTCATTTTGGATGAACTGTGAAGGTTATGTATTGTTTTGCTTGATAGTAGATTGCGAAAGGGAATGTGAGGTTGTCAAATGGATGTTTATAAAATGAATTAAAATTTGATAGGCTATCATGTTGTCGAATTTGTAGTGCGTCGATCACTTACTTTATTTTATGCTAAGAAGCTGTTATAACATAGGAAACAGGTGGAATTTAAATTATAAACATCGTGATTACATTGGCATTCAATTGAGAGAACGACAAGATTGGCGGTCCCTTTCAAAAGTTCGAAGGCAACTTAAAGTATAGGATTGAGATCCGAGGATAATTACGATAAATACGATAATTATTATAATATCAATTTGTGGAAGATATGATTACATTTATTAACAAAGCGATTACATCTTTAGAGTTCGTGTTTACACAGCCTACATACAGAATTTTCGTGATTTACATACTTGAAACAATCGCAAACTGAGAGTGAAGTAAAATATGGAGTTCCAATTGAACCCCTAACATTCTATCCAGGGTTGCAGATTTTTTAATTACCGCATTAACAATTAACGATTAAATTCGTCTAAGTCTCAATCGACAATTCGGGTATTCTTTAATTAATAATTAAAATTCAATCGTTAATTCGAATTTCTATGAATTAGTTTTTATTACGCTAATTAAATAATTTTAATTCTTAATTAGGGTTATCCGAATCGAAAACTAAACGTTAATTGCTAATTGGTGTTCAATCGAATTAAAGATTTCATCATTTATCTACAACCCTAATTCTATGTAACATTAAAATACAGCTACCTACCCTTCTTAAGAGATAGATATCACGTGGATAAAAATCTGACTATACAAAAAATATTCGTCTCCTCTATATATCTATATTAGTTCATCATTATTTACATGATTAGGCAAACTTCAATATTTTCGATCGTTCAGCGCATATTTTTACTGCATAGCATTCACAATAAGTAACATATCATACATAATAATCTAAGTGCGAATTATGTATCCTACATTCTTTTAAGTGAGCGAGGAAATAAAATTGTGGATATTTATTTTACTCTCAAGCTGCATACTATTTTCCATTGCTTAATAATAGACAATATTTTGATAATACCATGTTAAGCGATGGAATCATCCACTATTTATTTATAAACAGAATTCGGTAAATGGGAGTAGTTAAAATACAGCAAAGCGTGAGGTAATGTTTGAACGCGTGTCTACGAAAATAATTTTCTTTAATACGAGGTAGATTTTCAAGCATGTTCTTTATTTGGAGATTAATTGTACATCATGCCACTATTGTGCCCACGCCAGTAAAAAATTATATTCTCGCCAATCATAATTTATCTTGTTCCGACCTCTAAATGTATTTATACTTTTTATCAGGTACAATACAAGGCTGAACAAAATATGATTATGTAATCCTTCGTTCTCTGTAAATCTCTAAAAAGATACCATTTGTTTTACAAGTTACAAGTATTCCCAAACTTCACCTACTTTACCAAAATATCTTTTTTCTCGTTTCTCTTCGACTGGGTAAGGCGAATGATGAAACATTTATAATCATTATAAAACATTTCGTACATAACTTCGTAAACAAAACGAAACTGATACGTAAAGATTGTGCAACAAACAGTTACGTAGAATGTTAACGAATACATCCTTCGAACGTTACGAATCTGCATACGTAGATAATCTCATCTTCAAACACAAAAATGAGAGAAATAAGGTATAAGAAGAACGCATAATGCAATAATAGGAACACAATTTTTCAACTCATTCTTCGTAACGATTATACATGGATGTATCTATAGATGATGAAAATAATGCATCGTTCCTTCTCGTGTCGCAGAAACATATATATATAGGACACTCGAAAGAAATAAACGGTGATTAAAAAAAGGAAAAGAAAAGAGGATTGAAAAGTACAACAACGCGGTGTCACGCGACAATATCCAACATAGAATATACGTATTTAACAACGTGTGAAATAAACGCGGCTATTAAAACTCCCTCTTCAAAGCAGACCTCAATAACGCACTGCGCATCGATGTCACGAGTTTTTCGAGCTCCTCGACTTTCATCTTTAATATCCTGTTGTCCCTCTCCAACTCGTTCGCCTTCACCGCCATCTCCGTCTCCTTCGCTTTCTTGTTCATCCTCGACTTCCTCGACGCTTCGTTGTTCTTCTCCCTTGACTCCCGATAGTGTGAAACGAACGAATGATCATCCGAATCGCTGTCAATGGTGTTATACCGTCTTCGCGCCGGTTTCTCGCGTTTTACTTTAGTATACGGTTTCTCTACTTTAGTGGTAACAGACCTCCTCGGCCGTTCGGTTCTCCGAGTGCTTACAACAGGAGTTTCTGTAGTCGTGGACGTTACCATCGACGTTGTTGATACCCCCGAACATTCTTGCATGACGGCGTCCTCCTCCGTTTTTACCTTAACGGTGGTTTCTGGTAAGGTCGTCGACAATTTCGAAGATGACGACCACGGTTTCGATACTATTGAAGAATCTGTTGAAACGCTGCCTTCTGGAGAACGCATCTCATCCTAAAATATGTATTCCATTAGTTGTGCGATTATTTATTGATCGAATGTTGTCAACGATCGGGTATAATCGAGTTCTTCTAAAATTCGTGATAAATAATTCAATAACGTACACGATTAATTAACAATTGTTCTAGTTTTTATACATGGGAAGTCGATTAGTGTCCCCGGTCATTGGACCATTAATTATACGTGTCAACTCACATCGCAAAGGTACGACAATAAATCGAATGTATCCGAGCCGGTTGTTTCAACCGTTCGTAACATATCCCACGTTTCACGTTGATTCTCAGTCGGATCGAAATTAATCGGACAAGTATCGTTCAAATCAATCTCCCCTATCTGATACCTGGATTGGAATGGTGCGCTAATGTTCGTATTGGTTTCCATCGTTCTGTTTGAGCTTGTGTTTTCTGTTACTGTCGTTCCTTTTGATATCTTCAACCACAAATTGGACGTGCTTGACACTGTATAACTATTTTCCTTGTCCTGTTTGCTAGTTACGTTTAATGTTGGTTGCAAGTTGTGAGAATTATCACTTGAATGTTCGGTTGTCTCAGCTGTATTCATTTTCGTGCTCCACTTTAATACCCCCTCTTCTGACGACAAACCACTCTTACCCTCGTATTTCGTACCTAAAACACACAGCGCCGTACAATTAATAATCTTCTGTAAAAATTAACATTATTAATTCCGTTATTATCAAGAAATGTGTGGATGTCGTTTGTACTCACCTGATAGTTTAAAAGTAGGAGATTCACCTGTAGGAAAATCGCAATGACCCTGGAACGGATCCATTATGCACCAACCACTTAAGTCCTGAAAGTTCTCCTCCCATGTGGAGGATGCTGTTTTGTCCTCGGCCTTCGGCACGGTTGTTTTTGGCTGCGGGAACACCCATGGCTCTTGTAGCAATTCGGTTTCCATGGTCGGTGTTAGCAAAGGAACTGTATCCATTGTTGAGGATTCTTCCTCGAGCGGCCACGATCTCACGCCACGAGAAGCAGATGACGGGCGCGACTGACGGTTGCATGGCTTTGATACCTAGAATTTCATTTCTTTAAATTTTTTTATCAACATTTTTTGGGTAATCGTACAGTCGGCCGATATGTAACAGAACACGTACGTTAAACACGCCTCCTGTCTCAAATGAAATGTTGCTGGCCGTTGGGCGTTCGTAAACAGGAGGGATTTTGGATACCTGTGAAAGAAATCGTTCACGTTGTTATGTGCTCTTCGGTGAGACAATCAAAGACACGAGTGTACAACGTCTTCTGAGATCGAACAACGTTTTAGTGACATTTTTACTTAGGTTTTAAAGAAAAACAGTGATTAATATTTTTGTGCGCACTACAAAATAGAAAACTTTTTTAACATTGGTTTAAACAATTCCATTTTCTTTGGAAGGTCTGATTCATTACGTAATATGTAAAAAATTACGTCAGAATCTCGAAGAAATAAGAAAGGGACATACTTTTTAACTTTTTTATTTGGGTCTCCAATAAAAATTGGGCCTCAAATAATGAAAGAAAATTAAGCTGTTCGATCCAACATTAAAAAGGTATTCCCTTTTGAAACGTGTCTAAATATTAATTGGACAATATCCGAATGACGTTTCTATCCACTCGTGTCTTCAATTATCAAAATTCTTATGGTCGAATCCAGTAAAGGCAATAATTAAAACACACATTAATTGCTGATATTAATCTTATATAAACATGTAGATACTGTGTATCAATAATCCCATCTATAAAACCTGATTACATCGTTAAAAAAGAATACTAATTTATCATGATAACGGAGTTAATATTTCTGCGAAAAGATAAAACAATCACGCACGTTTTCGAGATCGTATCAATTTTTATTAAACACGATAAACCATAATTGTGTTCAATGCGGCAAACAAGACTTTTAGAGACGGGATTAATTTTGTTAGTTGCTTACGCAAAAATAATACCATTGTAAATAATCTGAAACAAAATAAAAATAAACCTTTTTAGAGAAACAGTGAAGGAAATGGGCCAATGTAAACCAGATAAAATAAAAGTAGTGCTACCAATCTGTAACATAAAATCATAGTGAGGGTGTTAGTACAGCGTATGTATATACATAGATGCATTAAAAGAAGCATTATAATTTGCGCGATCGATCGAGGCGCAAAAAATATTTTTCTATTATCGTGCGCACATGCACGTACTAACATCTACGCGTAGGAAATCGATCGTGATAGAACATTACCAATAATTACTTATCAGTCCGCGAATACTGAACGTTAGTCAGTGAAATGCGAGCAACAGATATACCTAGCGGAGGACCGCAGATGTGTTCGTGCTCGAATCGCATGATTACGCTATCGAACGGGAACCGAGCGCTCCCGCAAACGCAACAGCCACGTTTCATTATCGTTACGTCTGTTACCTTTACATTTTTACTTTTTTTCATTATTGAACGAGTAATCGGTAAATGTCCGTTTTACGTCGCCGACGAACGCTCCGTTACGTAATGCGTTTAGACACCGACGCATGTGACTGGGAATTTTCTTAAACCGGCTTACGTCGGTCGCCCGGTTCGGTACATTCGTCGCGACCACGTCGAATTGGCGCAGAAACCGGGTGTCGCGTGGTACCGCTCGCAACTCGAAATATACGGAATGACTCGGAACTTTCTGGAATAACTATATGTATTTTCTGTTCTACGTTGTGTATTAACGCGAGATAGGTATACGTATAGACGAGGTAACCGCGCGGCTCCGATCGATTCGCTCGTTTTGCCGCGGCGTAATTCTCGCCGTGTCGGTTGCTGTCGCGTTGCCGCAATAAAAAACGGACGGAATTAACTCCGATCCGAAAGCCCAATTATGTAATGCGATTAGAACCGATGATAGACTTGGTACGCGGAACTGAAGGCGTAGAAGAACGAGTTTTGAAATTTGAATTTGTTACTTACCCTCCCTGACACGATCGGTGTTGTACCTTCCACTTGGAACGCGAGAACTGTTTTACGTAACGACGATTTCTGGTTGCCGGCGAGAAACGTTCTCAATACGTTCGTTCGACGGTTCGCAGAGTAAAGGACACTTTCGATCCGCTTCGCACTCGCGCAAGTCACCGACTATTCTCCGCGGAATGCGATCTGGAACGTCGGTAGTGCGGGATTAAACACGTCACCGTGAACCGTCGGGTTGCGCGTTGGTTGAATGGATCGCGGCGTACCCGCGTCATCGCGGGCCAATCGCTACGCGGCTGAGGTCATCGGCGGCCAATTGCTGCAGGGAAACGCTGCAGTGGGAAAAATTGACACGTCATTCTGAGAATTTCGTGGGGACCAGTCGATATCCGAACTTTCTCATTTTTTACTTATTTGCCCTTAAGAGGGAATTCATTAATATATGTCGTGGAACGATTCGCGATCATTTCTCGATTTAGATATTGAATCGATTCTCATAGGGGTGGGGCGGAAAGTTACTAAATACTTTTGGTAACATCGTAGTCTCATGTAAAAACGGTGACCATTGCTAAGTCGTAGGAGGAATGTTACGTGACCGTGACCGTTACGTAAAATTCGCATTCCTTCTCTTTTGCGGAATGCGTCTTATCCCGGAATGTGTACGTCGCATTTATGATGATGCAACGTTATCGTTCGAGTGAATCAATTGCGCGAGGAATTATGTATAACATATTGCTAGATGGAGTTGACAGCTCGTGTTACGTGTTCGATGCGCGGATGGCGGCACAAGTCGATTGTAAAAATAGATACCGTTTGATACTACGCACAAATTAAAGTCATATATTCAAATATTTCAAGTCTTACGATCAGATTCTTATTTTATTCATGATAGCAAACAGTTTCTGAAATAAAAATCGTTCAGAAGCGTTACAGATTATCGAAACAATAAACTATCCTCTTGACGTAACATTCAGTCCACTCCTGTCTCCGAATTCAACCAGCCAAGCACCCAAATATATTCCACTAATATAAACCAGAATGTGATTAATAAGAAGGGAATTACTGAACCGAACCGTAGAAACCTAACAGTGAAAAAAGAATAAATACACGCAGGACCCATGCATAGAACAGATTCCGCAGATTTCACTCAACGCGTTAAGGTAAAGGCGAGTTTAGGTTCGCCACTTTGGAATCCCGAATGATTCATCCAAATCAATTCAGTAAAAGTACTGTATATAAAATCTTCCATTCTACTTAGTCGCTTCGGATAAAATGCAGATGAGAATATCTGTACACTGGACTTTTACATTGGATGAATCATTTGTAATCCGGGATGCACATACGAAGTGGTAAGTCTAAATTCTCGTTTAACGCGATAATTATAGTAATTATGAAACAACAACGAAGAGAATAAACGGTCGGTTTTTTCAGCGTCTGTTAGAGCTGATGACATACGAAGCCGCAGAAGGTACATGAATCACGGGAGACCGTTTATAAATTAGTAGCTTTTATATAATATTAGCGTTTGACCTGTTATATAATTTTACCATTTTTCACGATTCTCTCGAACGACAGAATCGAACTCCGAAAATGAGGAATATTTTATCAGCTCCGACGAATCAGATACCGACAGCGACGATAACGAACACTACTCTGATGATGAACGAAATATTGAGAATAACACGATTTTTCACTTAAACAAATTCTACGCCGATCACGCGGACAACACGCCGAGACACTTACCTCCAAGGACGCGTAACATCGAATTCCGTGAGAAGATCTACAGAGTGATCCCCCTGAAGTTGGACGAGAGGATCTTTAATACAGTTTCATCGAACGATAAAATCTCATCCGATCTAAGGCGAAATGGATAATAAAAAAGTGGACGGTGTCTCGTAATACATTTTATTAATAAAAAAAGAAAACAACCGTTGTTAAAGTTTTTACAATGTAAGTGGAGAACCTGTTCGTAGGCGTTAATTCAATGTACATTTGTTCATTTCACATCTTTTGATTTGTCCCCCGCGTTAGCCGCCTACGCATTTTATATTACAACGAGTGTGATACACAATATTATCTATAGTAACAAAATATGAGTTCGCTTATGTATAAAAGGAGGGGGTGGGGGAAGAGAAGATTATATTAACATACATGCACACACTTTTGCTCTCTTTCTTTCTCTCTCTTTCTCTCTCATTTTCCCGTTCCCTCTTACGTCAAGGCGAGCAGAGAAAAGGAGAGAGAGGTACATAAAAAGTTAATCGATAGAAAAAAGTCCTTAACTATATAGTTGGTATTATAAATTACAAAAAATTACAATCTCGCGCTTGTGTATATGTATAGTCTTTCTCATTCTCGATATTCGTCGATCTAACTGCGAGCGCCGAAACAACGATCTCACCTGATCGATGGATCGTCGTTCCAGGACTCGATCACGTCTCTAGCCTAGATGTGTTCTAGCATTTATCAGCACTTTTAATTATCGTACACGTCGCGTACACGCGTTCGAGACCGGCCCTTGGAGCTCAATTTTCGTTCCTCGCTCCTCGAACCGTTGAACTTGACCGGCGCTGCGCCGCGGCGTCTGGGAATAATAAATAAATTGGTCTCTCGACGATGGGGCGACGCCTCTTTATGGTTCGCGTGACAGGGACGTCGACATTTTTCTTCCGTCTTCGTATTCTACAACGGTAGAATGTTGATTACTTATTATAGTCACTGACCCTCGCTGTCGCTGTCGCTTTTGTCTGCAAAAATATATTTGTGCGCCTCGTTAGGACCTCTTTCCTTCGTATACCAAGTCTTTTTATCCATGAGCGGAGAAGAGTTTTTTTACGAAATGACTCGTTTGCATCGTAAAACAGAAAATTCGGATCTTCGAGTTGAGAAAGTAACAAGATATTATTTGTTTCATGATTGTAGTTTTCGAGGACAGATTACAATTTCTGTATCACTACATTTACAAATATATTAGTAATTACAAATTACTAATAGTGTCAAGGCGAACCCAACGACATATTGCGACTTGACTTACATGATGATTGTTACATGATGGATGTTACATGAAACTATCTCGTAAATTATATAACGCACATGTCGGAATCAAATACTAATAGAGTCCTATTTAGGGGCTAGACTCCACATCTGTGCAATAAGGCATTATCCGTAAAACGACGAAAATTTAGGAAAGTCATGTGACTACTTTAATCCCTTAAATATATTTGAAACAGTGCAATCCTGGCAGATATTTCATTCTTTTTATTACTCACCTTTCTTGCCAGGATAAGCGTGACGTTTCAGTCTATCGTAAAGATCGTCTTTCGTGCCGTAAATACTAGCGTTCGAACGAGCGAGACTGTTCATCTTGCCATTATGAAGACTCTCTGAAAAGAGACGTGACATGAAAATCGTGAAACACGAATCGCGAGGTAGTCGCCGTCTTCTCTATTTTCACTTACCTTTCATGTAGGTCTCGTTGTAAAAATTGGGCATTTCCCAGCCGTCTTCTTCGTCGTCGTAATAGTGAGCATAGGTGCTGTGATGTGACGGTGCTATGGATTCCGCGTACGGCGTAGGCGCGCCGTAATAAAAGTTCACTTGCGATCCGTTTTGATCAGTAGCTGGTGTTAACATCTTCTTAGGTTCCTTCTTTCTGGAAGCTCTGTGTAAAGAGAAATTCATTTTAAATAAATGAGTAAATAAAATTAGTTTATTCTATAAAAATTATATAAAAATACGCAGTCTATTATTGACGCGTTATATAATTGATATTGAACATACCTGACACAGATCATCCATACGAGAAGAACGACAAAGATGATTAAGATAACTCCACCTGCGATGCCGCCGGTGATGTAGAAGAATTCTGATTTCTCGGTACACCGTTTGCCAGTAAAACTGCCGCTACATCTGCAGGAAGGTTGTCCCCGCGAGTCTTTCAGGCACACACCCTCATTGTCGCAGTAATCCATACAGACGTCTGTGCACTCCGTTCCGGTTCCGTTGTATCCGGGCTTGCACTCGCACTTGAAATCGCTCGTTTCCGGTATCAGGAGACAATAGGCGTTCGCGTCGCAGTGCATTTCCGCGTCGCTCGTCTCGCACGGGTTCGTGCAATCCGCTTTGCTAGTCTAATAATAATTATTATCAAATTAAAGATCAGATAGATTCAAAGTAAGATGCAATGAGTCTCATTAGTATTCGGACACACTTTAAAATAAAACAAATTTTTTAATATTGGTTCAATACTAAAAAACTTATTCCGTTTTGAAATGTGTTCGAATATTAATAAGTATTATTAGGTAAACGAGTAAGACTACTCACTGCAGCGGTTCCTTTGGTACTAGTATTCGGAGGACAGGGTATGCAGAAGGTCTGCTGCGGCTCCGACTGATAGGTTCCCTTCTTGCACTGCATACATTCGTTCAAAGTTCCATTCAAATACGTCCCCGGCTCGCATACAGGCAACGAGCATTCTTCTATCACCGCGGAGCCCATATTCGGCGTGGTCCTGCCAATGGGACACTGCTGGCACGCAGCCTGGACTCCCTGAGTCCTGTAAGTTCCTCTTGGACACGGTTCGCATTTTCCTTCCACAGCCAGCTGTTGTCCGGACCCGCACTCGTCTCTGCATTCCTCCCGGGACACGGCTTCCGGTGTCCTCGTAGTTTTTCCCAATCCGCACAGCAAGCAAGAGAAGCTGCCCTCGTTCGGTTGATAGAATCCGTGGCCACAGCTACGACATAAGCCAGCCACGTCGTCGTAATACTTTCCCGCGGGACACCTTTCCTTGCAGTCGGCCGCGCTCCGTGCTCCTGGTCCCACCGTCACGCTGGGACGACCAGCGATCACAGGACAAGAACTGCATTTCAGTTGACCCGATTCGCTTTGGTAGCTTCCCACAGGACAGGACAGACACTGTTTCGTTTCTTCGTCGTAATACGTTCCCACGGCGCAAGGCACTGCAATTAAAAATTAAATGCATTTAACGTTTAAATAATAAAATAAAACTTTTTTTATTCTGTATTAAAATGCACAGTCGGGGAATTATAAGTCGTATTCAGATTTTCCTTTCAGTGAAAGTTTAAGAGCCTTACCACAGTCAGGTGCCATGACCACTTGTCCCACAGGGCAATCGTAATCAGATTCCAAAATTAGGGAAGCTGGGTCGGGCACAGTATTAGGTAGAATGTCGTGAACGTCGAACTGGTCCTCTTCTAGGATCAATCTTTCCAACAGAGTTTGAACGGTCGCTCTCTCGTTCGAGTTCGCGTTCAAAATCGGGTCGCTATAAAACAGAGAGCAGGATTAAGGAACTATAAATTGATGGATGTTCCGTTTTAGCGACAGGCAAGAAGAGAGTATGCGCAAGTATGTACAGCCGTTATCTGAAGGCGAAGGTAATCAGGCAGCCTTTCCATTGATTTCCTGGTCAGTGGCATCGGTTATCATCGACACCCATTAATTTGTTTTCTTTTGTATATGTTCACCTATATTGTTTTTAATGTATATCCTCATAGAGTATTGCCTCAGGTATTGTTCAGTTTAGTATTCTGTTAATGTCACAAACCAAAGCTATTTGGCATTTAAGGTTGCTCTGGCTATACAAGGTTCGAAAAAAATTATATACGTTGTAAATATAATATATTCTTTGATATTTATATATATGTGTATGTAATTTTTATTCTCATTCAATTGGTTCAGAACTCTTGTGAATTTAAAATAATATTTAATTTAATTATCTTCTAAGAATTCATTATTATTAATAAANGTTTAATACTTATTAGTAACGAATAGTAGTTTAGCTTATAGCCAAAACAGCCTTAAACAATTAAATGTATGATTGATTTCGTTAGACGTTTCATTCCTAAAAATGCTATTCTGAGTATTTCCTCGCGTGAGTTGAATAGTTACCCAACAGCTTGATCGATTTGATTGATTGTTATACGTTATTACCCTACTATGATTTCGTCCCTAAGCGTTTATCTAGTCCGTCGTTGCGTGAACAGTTAGTAACAACGTGCATACCGTTAGACTGCGATTGATCCAGCTGTCAAGGTTTTATTTATAAATTTGTTAATATCTTTTTCTGTACATCATTTAAATCGTTTCATCGCCCAATCCTCTTCTTGGATAAGAGAAGAAGAACGATTTCTGGTCTCTTTAGGAAACTCAATCTGATAATTAGTTCGAGTTTAGTAAACGTTATGATTTATTTTCCGTTATTATTCATGCATTCGCATCGAGATCGTTTAATGAGTCGTGATGTAACGTTTTCATTGTATTTAGAGCGATGAGATGAATGTTGGTAGATAAAACACCGATGACACATGTACAAAGTACGATTCCCGTAAATCAAATCGATTGGCTTATTCCTTACTTTATTGCCGGGAACGAGATCTCCACCTCGTAGGTATCGCTTCCTTGCCGAGCTTGTCTCGTTCTACGATGGAACACAAGTAACAAAATGTCTCAGTACCGATCGTTCTCGTTACTGCTTACAGTTTGCCTGATTTTCGTACAGTTTTCACGTGATCGTGTGACAAATACTACAGTATTATTTTATCGAGATCGTCGAAAATGTTTCGAGCCTCTGTCTTGTAAACTGCGAAAGGGTATTTAAATACTTACGGTTCAGCTGGGACTACCGCAGAGATTGTGTAAGTTCCACCGTCCTCTTCGTTGGTCTCTCTAGTCGTGCGCAGGCGGTGGTCGCATTGGACGTCGATGTGCAAATCTTTGCACTCCCGAGTTCCTAGAAATAAAAATGATTAACTTAACAAATAGAAAAACGAATGGGTAAACATCAAGGATATAAATGAAAACAAAGAAGGCATTAAGTTACGAAAATTAAAACGAGAAGTAAAGCCACAAACAGATGCATATTTCAGAGAACCTGTGCGAAAAGACGATGTATGCATGTAATGATGTTCGAATTACTGTAATAAACTGTGGAAAAAAGTTCTTAAGAAAAACAGTATAAAATATTTGTTTGCAAAATTATATAGAATCTTAGGTGAGAATGAAAAATGCGTTTACCTTCATAAGAATATGAGCAGAAGTTCCAGTCTCTGTTTAGAGAGTTCACAGCGTCGCGGACCTTCTTCTTGAGTACTCCTTGGCCGGCTTCATTGCAAAGAACCCACGTTGGGAAGTTCATTTTGATTCTGAATACACGCTGAGCTGGTGTAGCAGCTAAACGAAGAGAATTAATAGTTAGAAGAGAGTGAAGATGTAACAAAAAGGACGGAGACAGAAATGAAATTTACTTGTGCAAGCTGGATAGACGAGAGGTAGGGAGGGGTCGTTGGTAGGCCTCCAGAATCCTTCGGCACCGCAAGTATAGAACTTCGGAACTTCCTGAGAGAACCTCGAACCAGCGTTGCAGAAGATTTCGCAAACCTTGAACTGACCACCGGATCCCCAGTCCTTGCATTGTTGAGTTCCTCCGATCGGATCAGGCAATTCTGGGCAGAAATCAGCTGCGAGACAAAAACAATATTATATTATTATTATTACTTTATTACCGAGCACAAGTCCTCTAGAATATACAAAGGAAAACAAGAGAAATTAAGATACTAACAATAGATGTTGCAAACAGAAATTAAATAATAAAACAAATAATAAAAATTTAACGATAAATAAACTGCATAAGGAAAAAGAGAAACAAATAGATACTCTATGACTATAACAAAATTAACTAGTTATCTTGAACTAAAAATAAACTTAATAATAAGTTTCAACACAAGAAATGGGATAAAGAGAAGTTAATAAAAAAGTTTTAATTAAGGGCAGGAATTACGTAAAGTAGATGTAATTAGGGACGATACCGCTTGAGAGAGGATAAAAAAAGTTTAAATCAGAAAATCGATTTACGATAATGTTCACGCTATTAACGCTATTATGCTGACGATAAAGCGTACGATGGCTTTCCGATGACGGCAATTACAAGAGAATCTCGGTACATTAAGTTTAAAGAGCTGCAGCTGGATGATCTCAAGACTATACATATAAAGAACCGTTAAAGATTTTGTGTGTAAACTTCAAGTCTAGCATTAGCCGTCTTTGCTTCAAAGATAATAAATTAGTGCGAACTAGTAGCGTCTGGTATCATACACCATAGTGCCTATTATACAAAAGTTGATAATTTGCTAATTATTTGTTTAACTTATACTCACATAGCACGTAGACCTTGAAATTACAACTGGCAGAGTTCCCAGCCTGATCGTAAGCCACGTAGCTAATGTCATAAATTCCCCACATCAGTGTCTGACCAGATTTGTGACCGTTTTTCTCCTGAACCCTCGTTATGCCGACGTTGTCCACGAACCGTGGCTCGTCCCAGCTAACTATAGCCGAGCCGTTCTTGGCGATCACCCAAAGATCGCCCGGACAGTGTTCTACTTTAGGCGGGATCTTGTCCGATTCCAATTGTTGACACTTGTTACCACCGTATCCCGGTGGACACACTCTTTGTCCGCAATGCGAGGGTACCACTCTCTCCACGCCGCCGATCGTTTCATCGTAGCCTGCCCAGGTCAGCACCAAGCCTTGGTAAAGGACTGGTTCGGTGCGACAATCGCGAACTTGCTTCTGAATCTCGTTCGTCACGTGCAAGGCTCGACTCCAGATCTGTACCTTGGTCAGAGTTCCTTGGAAGCCTGCTTCGGTGTAACCTTTCGCGTTCTCACTCTGAGGTTTGCCTAACATCGCCCATGCACTGGAGAAATAATTTTTGTAAACGTATGATTAAATCTATGTATATGTATATATGTACTAAGCATCCCAGTATCGTGTATATGTATAGAATAGAAATATTTAATGCGCATAAATCAAGTTGAAAGATATTGAGGACTTTTTAAATATACATTGTTCTCCCTTTGGAGGAAAAATCTCTTTATTAAGGATAATTTTTTTAAAACCGCGACAGGCAATGCTAATAAAAAATAAACAAGATACATAAATAAATTAGTCGACAATTAAATTACACACAATTATAAAATAGATTTAATTAAATAATGAATTGCACTTACTAAGCTGGTAAGGACCTTCCACTTCCGTAACCCTCGGTTTTACTAGCAATTAGTCCTTCCGTGATTAAAACCAGCTCGCCACCATTCTCGCCGTTCCAAACGACGGCAACGTGATGCCACTGGCCATCGTTAATAGTTGCGTATTCCCTGAACGGTAGATAGACGTCTTGCAAGTCGTGGAACAGGGAAACTTGAATACCGTTGCTATGTGCTTGAATCATGAGTCTTCTATTCGTTGGAACATGAGGAGAACTGAAACATACAGTAAGAAAACAAATGTTGAACCAGTTCTACTAAAAATCAATAGAAGAATTTACGGTAATCTACCTGACGCCGTAGAGCGTGAAGAATATTCCAGCTTCGTCTTTCTGAGTATACTGTACCCACATCGCTACTGTCAAACTCTTCCTAGCCCCGGTAAAGAATGGGATCACTTGAGCCGCGCTACTGCGCGCTGGGTCGCTGAAGTACAAGTCGTAATCCACTTGAATAGCTGCAAGAGAACATAAACAATTTTACGTGCTGAAAGATTCTTTTTATTGGAGAAAAATTCAATAAATATTTTACATTTTCTGCAATCATCGCCAGTTAAGTTGAAGGGGCACTGGCAGAAGAATTTTCCAGTGAGATCGATGCAAGTTGCCGACGGTGGACAAGAGTTCTCCTTGCAGTCGATTATATCATCCTCGCAAGTTTTACCTAAATAACCACAGTTTTAAAAAATTTTTCTATTGACGTTACTAATTAATTTTTTAAATTAATCACCTGTGTATCCCGGTGGGCAAATGCAAGTGAAACCGGGGCCTTCGTCGAGGCACGTGGCTCCGTTCTTGCAAGCACCAGCTTGACAAGCGTCGTATTCGTACTGACATCCAATTCCGGTGAAATCATCGGGGCAAGTACAATTGAGTCCGGATCCGAAGTCCTGGCAACGTCCATTGTGCATGCAAGGATTTCCAATGCAGCGTTCTGGCGCTGTTTCACACTGCTTTCCATCCGTTCCCGACGGACACCTGTTTAAGTACATGCGAACCTCATTTGAAGTCGTCATGTTACGAAAGTCATCCTATACGTCAAGCGGATTATCTACTTACACACAGAAGTAATCCATGAACAAATCCACGCAGTTGGCATCGTTCTGGCAAGGATGGTTCTGACACATGCCGACGTCTATCTCGCAGTGAACTCCGGTCCAACCCTCTGGGCACATGCACTTGAACCCACCGACTTCATCCCTGCACGTGGCCCCATTGAGACAAGGGTCAGAGGCACAGTCATCGATATTGATCTCGCAAGACGCTCCGGAGTACCCTTCACGACAATGACACATGAAAGTGTTATCCAAATCGACACAGCGATCGGTTCCGACAGGACTGCATGGGTCACTGAGACATTCATCCAATTCTGCTTCACATTGGAGTCCGACAAAACCTGGCCTGCATTTGCAGACGAATCCTTCGAGTTGATCCACACAGGTTCCACCGTTCTGACAAGGTTCAGATGCACAGTCGTCGATAGTATGTTGACATTGCTTGCCAGTGTAACCAGGCTCGCAGGTGCAGGTGTACCCGTTGATCTGATCTATGCACTGGCCATTATTCATGCAAGGTTTATTAGAGCACTCGTTGACATTCGTCTCGCAAGCAGTGCCGGTCCATCCCGGTTGGCAGATGCACTCGTGACTGAATAAATTGTCCACGCATATACCGTTCAGGCAAGGATTTCCTGAACACAAGTCGATCTTCTCGTGGCAACGTTTGCCAGTGAATCCTGGAGGACAGTCGCAACTGAAGTCTGCGATCAGATCCGTGCAATTAGCTCCTAACAAACAAGGCTTCTCGGCGCAATCGTCCGTGTTGATTTCGCAGCTCTGGCCTTCCCAGCCTGGCAGACAATCGCACTTGTAACGGCCTTGTTGAAGAGCCACGCAGGTGGCACCGTTGTTACAAGGATTTCCACTGGCCGTGCAAGGATTTATCTATAAACGCCAAGATTAATATAAAAATAGATAACTGGATTAAACTGTCAGATGTACAGTAAACTTACAGTGATGTCACAGTCGACTCCGGTGTAACCAGACCGGCAGAGGCAAGTGTAATTACTGAAACCAGGTTCGTCCTTACACATGGCCCTTTCTGGACACGTATCGTTCGCGCAATCTGACTTCTCTTCTTGGCAATTGATCCCCGAGTACCCATTAGCGCACTGACACCTGTAGCCCTGTGGGAGGTCGATGCAAGTGGCTCCGTTGTAGCAAGGCTGCGAGGCGCATTCGTCGATATCAATTTCACAGCGTCGTCCGGAGAATCCAGCTGGGCACAGACACTGGACACCATGTCCCATGGGAACGCACAAGCCTCCATGCTGACAAACGCTATCTGTACACGTCACAGGCTTGCATTCCTCGCGTCCAACTGCGCCTGGACTGTCAGTGTACATGTTCGTTGGACATTCGACGCAAGTGATGGCTCCGTGCTGTGGTTGGAAGAAATCTTTTGGGCACTGGGCGCACGGGGCCAAGCCGGTGTCCGAGTACATGCCAGGCGAACATTTGGCTCTGCATCTATCTCGACCTGGTGCAGCCGGCTGATAGGTAAACGTTCCGGCCGGACAGGTTTGACAGTCTTTATAACCACCGACCGGTGGTTCGCCGGTGTAACTGTTCCTGGGACACTCCAGGCAAGGCACCAATCCAGTAGGAGAGTAGGTACCGTAGCCGCAAACTGGTATGCAGTCATCTATGCTCTTGGAACCCTCTTCGCGGGTGTACGTACCGAATGGGCAACGGAGACAGGATCCTTGCCGGTCACTGTTTTGGTAGAAGCCTTTCGGGCAGGATGTACATTGCTTTTGCTTCTCACCGGCGAACGTTCCCGCTGGACAGTGCACTGGAAATGGAAATAAAATAAATTATAGCTTGTTCGGTGATCGGGTTTTTAAAAAATCATTTTTCTGCAATTCTTTTGGTAATAACTGGAAGTTCGATACTTTCTGAAGATCATGTATTGAAGAATTAAGAGAATACTCACAGCATCGTGGAACGTCGTTAGTGTCCATGTTCAAAACTTCGCCGATGCTGCAAGTGAAACCTCGAGTGATGGAGGATTTTAGAGCTCTTAGTGGAGGGCACTGGTTGCCTATGGCAGACACGTTTAACAAAGGCTCTATCACTGCGCTCGTAGAAGGAACTGATAAATCGAAGATCAGATTCAATGTCGATCCACAAAGATCGTATAATTGTGGTTGACGTATAGCTGGAACGATGACAAGGATGAAGTCCATCTGAAATTCATGTCATCAATTAACAACTCGCAGTTTAATTGCCCCATTAATAATGATTACCAGAGAGGGATGCGTACGAGCGTTATGGAAAAAATTGAGATAGATTAGGATAGTATAAGGTAAAATTAGATTGTAGGAATAGGAGTCAACGAATATGTAAAATAATGATTACCTTCAACACATTTTCCTCGAGCAAGAAAGGCACCGATCTTACGAACGATACATTCATATTCACGTTCACAGCAGAGCAGCGTTGTGTCAGAATGTTATTCAAATTCATGTAGTACTGCGACATGAGATCTTGATATTGCGGCAGGCAAGATCTCGAAACGGCACCGTTTGCTCGATAAGTTACCGCGGCTACTACGTGATAATTCGCCTGTTGAGTGTCTGTAAAAGAAAAACAGGACATTTAAAGAATATGTATATTTTAATCAAAGTCCAAAATTCGGTGGACTCACTTTCCGAGACACAGTCAGGTACCACCGAAGACGGGGACCAGTGTTTAGCAACATCACAGGTGAACGTTTTCACTGGTGCACCATCGGTGAATCTGTACCCGTTTTTGCAAGTGGCGATGCATTGAAGTCCTTTATCACCAGGTACACACTTTAATCCCCCATTGGCCGGCGATTTCAATTCCCAGTCAACGCAGGGTGTCGCTTGGACAGAGACTTGGAAATGGCACACTGCTCTGTTCCCACTCGAGTCCGTGGCGTAAACGGTCACGTTCTCGAAACCACCGATCTGTATCACTGCTCTTTCTGGTACGAATGTGATCTTCACTGGACCAGAAGCATCCGTCGCATTGATTCTTCTACGCGTTTCGTTGAAGTTTACACTGTAGCTCTCCTGTCTTTCTACCAATTCTATCACGTAGCTCTGTGGGCAGCTGAGCTTCGGCGGCGTCACGTCTGTAAATTACGAAACAAACATTCAAATAATATTCTAAACTGGGATCGCCCGCGTATTTCCTCCCGTCACTCAAGTCACTATATGAAAAGATAAAAGCCATAGTAGTGTAATTCACTTTTCGGAATTGACAAATAAATGAAATTCTCTAAGAGCAAAAAGAGGTTTTTAAAACCAGTGAAGTAGCGACTAACCAGGTACGGTGATGTTGATCTCGCAAATGGCCACGTTCCCATCGTAATCAAACGCCACGTATTTCACCACAGTATCCTGGAACACCCTAAGCGGCGTCCTGAAACTATGAGGTTTTACTTCCAATCGAGCGATGCTTCCACTGTTATCGATAGCCGTCGGTTCAGTGAAATTCACGGGTAATAATCCACCATCAGGTCCCTTTTGCACGACAATCGGTTGCTGAGGGCAATTTTGGAACACCGGTGGCTCATTATCCACGCACGGTGAGAAACCATAATCGTAACCCAGTAGTGGTTCCGCGACTGGTTCTTCGCATCCCATTAGTTCAAACTTCAAGCAAGCGTTGTCCATGTAGCTAACTATTCCGAGGATCACGAAACGAGCTTGGACGTATTTAGGCAAAGTGATCATCGCTAGCTCTCCGTAATTCCCAGGGTCCCTCATGGTCAGGTTGAAGTTAGGGAAGTAGACCACGTAATTCTCGATCTCGCTCTGTTTGTAGAAGAACCTGATCTCCGTCGGTCTGCCAACGACGTCGTTCGTCACCACGCCTTTAACTAAAATCGCTTTCACCCTGTAAACTTGGCCCAAGTCGACGCTGACGTAAGTGAAAGCTTCTTGTTTTCCACACCACCCGGTCACGGAGTTCAGGCGAACATTCTTGGCCTCGTAGTTCGGCCTCTCCGATGTCGCATTGATCGCTGAGTCGGGAATTCGACCGGAAGCGAGCCCGAGAGGCTTTACAACTTTGCACTCCGGTTCTCGAACGCAGACTATCGGTCTAGGATTGATCAGTATGTACCCTGGCCTACTGCAACCAAACTGAACTTCCGATCCCTGTTCATAACTTCGTGCTATCTGGAAGCCGTCGCTGGGTCTTCCAGGATCTTCGCAGACTGGACCCTCGCATCGGAGGTTCCCGAAGTCCCAAATGGCATTAGCTTGACACCTGACCACGTTATCGTGTCGGTTAGTCTGCCCAGCTAGTTTGAACGTGTCCTGGCATCCGAAGAAGAAGGAGGATTGGTATTTGGTGTCTAAATATTGACCGTACTCGGCTCCAGGAGTTGGCAGAGGTTTTCCACAGTCGGCCCTCGGACAAGCTGGTTGCGATCCTGATAGCCAGTAATCTGGCAGGCCAGGTTTAGGGTCGTACACACATTGGCGGAAGCCTGAAGTAGCTGTGTTTCGAAGGTATCGGCCGTTGCTGTTGCACTTCAGTGTCACGTTCTCTTTGAATGGTACCAAAACACTGGCTTCGTCGGTACGAATCACGGATAATCCCTCGTTCTTGTCGTCTGGCAGCGATACGCACTTGGCATCTGTAAAAATAACAACATTGACCGATTCTAATGAAACTTTACACATACATATAATTTAAATACATCTGCAAATAGTCCTTCTCTTACTTCTTTGAGATTTTCATCAATAGCAATTTTTTTAATTTTTTTTTTCGATCCAATATTATAAAAATCATTTTAAACTGTCTCCTAATATTAATGAGAGTAACTGTACATCGGTCTGTGACTGATTTCTGTACTCCGATTAATAACTAAATAAAAAACTAAACTTACATTGGCACTCTGGAGTGGTTCCGTTCCAAACTCCGCTCGACGTGCAGATAACAGCAGAGGATCCGGACAGTACGTATCCGAAGTTGCACTGGAACTTCACTAGATCCCCAAAGTGATGCTGTTGCTGTAGAAAAAGACACGAAATAAAATCATAAAATAAAATGATCGCAAAAAATAAGGAAAATTCGAACCTTGGTCGACAATAATTTCCCGTTCTCCGGCGACGCGAGTGCTGGGCACATGACAGGCACGCAGGTTTTGTTCTTCTGATATAAATCGCCGTCCCTTTCACCGGTTTCGTATCTCTCAATATAAAAACCAGCAGTCCCGTTCCCTTTGTACAATTCGTATCCCGTGTTGCACATGCAAGAATAGCTCCCAGGATTGTTTATACATTTCTGCTGGCAGCCGCCGTTATTAGTGGCGCACTCGTTAATATCTGTGCACTCTAAACGGGTGCAACCCATGATTTCGAGCTTTAGACAGGGCGCGCCAACGTAATCTTGAATACGGAATCTTAGATAGCGAGCTTCGATCGGAACAGGCAGATTCAGAACGGACAAAGTTGGTTCGAGTATTCTGAACTCCACCGGTGTTCCATCTGGATTGGTATAATCTTTAAAGGTGTCAGTCAAGTTGTCGGTATACTGAATTCGAACTGCTGACGTGTAAGCTATGTTCCCATCGACTCTGGAAACGATCTGCGTACGGAAACCACGGATGATCGTTGGAGCCTTCATGTCGATCATCACCCAGTTTGCACCTGGCTCGATGTTGTTCCCGCACCATCCGTCACCATTGTTCAAACGTATACCCTGTATTAAAGTTATTGAGATTAAGGAAAATGAAATTCAAATGTCTAATTTATTTCTTTTTGGTTACTCACGGTTTTGGTATATCCGTTCTCAGAACTAGAAACTGTGATAGATTCGTCTGAAATACCGCCATTGATTAATCCGAGATCGCCTATTGGCCTGCATTCCATAGTTGGAGCGAAGCCAGGCTTGCACTTGCACGTAAACGCGCCGGGATTGTTGAGGCACTCCGTCGACGCCAAATCGCATTGGCTTGATGCGCATTCATTTATATCTGCGTAGAATAAATATATAATATACGAATTTCTGATACAAACAATTTTATAACTTCGGAATAAAATTGAATTTGCATAAATTGTATGAAATAATAAAAATTCATGCAAGGATGTATAAATGATAAAACAAATTTCTATGTAGAATTCATTTTTTTAACTGATACCATAAATATTTTGTTTCGCATGATATGCAAAGTACCTTCACAAGTGGGAACGTTGTCGAACTGTTGACTAGGTCCGCATTGTATGATGTTAGACCCGGACAATTTATATCCCCTGTTGCATTGCACTCTGGCCTCGTCGCCATAAAAGTATTCCCTACTCGTGTCGACTACGAAACCGTTCTTGATCGTAGGCAGCAACGGGCACTTTGCACCTACACGGATAAAATAAGCATCATCGAAGCGTATATAGAAACATTTTGAAATCTGTTGCGAACAATGCTTACGAGAACAAGTTGGCACCTCGTCGGACCACGTTCCGTTGCTCATGCAGAGAATTACCGGATGCCCGCTTCTGACGTATCCCGGTTCGCACTCGAACCGAACGATTGTCCCATAGCTCCGTCCGCCTCCGTTAAGAATGGTAATGTTCGAGTGCGGCGCTTCCGGAAGTGGCGAACACTGTGAGGCTGTAAATATAATTAAGTATGAATATACAAGAGAATTTAATAAAATTCTTGTGCGGAAAGTTAAAATTTACCTAAACAAGAAGGCTTCTTTTCCCATCGGCCATCAGCCATGCAAGAGATCTTCTCGGTGGGTCTACCAGATGGGAATGCAAAACCAGCATAGCACTGATAAGTAGCTAAGCCTCGATAAGTAACATTCGAAGATCCGATGGAAAAACCATTATCGATCTGTGGTACCGGACCACAGTAGACTTCCTGACACTTTGGTATATATGTGACGGACCAGTTCCCGCCCGGAAGGCACTCCGTGATGATTTTTGGTTTGCCAGTGGCGAACTCCTGACCCAGGGGACACGAGAACGTGACCGCTGTACCGAACGCGGTATCTCTGCTGGAGGCTAGTGCTCCCTCGCCCGATTGAAGATACGGACAATCTGAAAAAATTTCGTATTTGTGAACTCCGGAAAAGAAAAGTGAAAATACGTATTGGACTACGTGTGTCTGTTTATAAATTTGCATACTGTGTAAAAATTATGCAGATTAAATAAAGTATTTGAAATAATTCATCATTTCATTTGTTTTGTTATTTGAAGTAGGATATGTCGATTCTTGCGAGAAATAATACTGAGATTTTCGCGTTACCTGCTGAGAACTCTGCTTGCCAGCCGGAACTGCTATGAAGAGCATCGGAAGTGAACCTGACCAACATTTCTCCACTCTCTGCAGTCAAAGTGATCTTTGGTGTGGTGCTGGACGTGAAACCGTTCCCAGGATGCAAACGAAGACCATTGGTATTCGGACCATCGTATATCTACCAGAAAAACAAATAAATCAGCAACTATTCCTTCTTCAAACATAAGGAAAACAATGGCTCTGATTTACCTGCACGAAGTCAGTCTTGTGAACGTTGAAGTTGACGAACTTCAACGACAACGGACCTCCCTGAGGATTCTTCACTTTGTACAAACATTCCTGATTGTTAGGATAATCGTTTAAGCCGAACGACGGCGACTGCACTGTGCCGTTTCGGGCAATAATCGTCGCCTTGCAACCCTGAGTATATCTAATACTGAATCCTCTTCTGGAATCGCCGAGGCTTGTCTTGAAGTAAAGATACAGATTACTACCGGTTGACATAATCACTGTGGGATTGTCCTCCGATTTTCCGGTCAGTCTGGCTATCGGCCTGCTCATAGGCGAGTCACCGTCCCTGATTAAAATGTAATCTCGATTCATTTCGAAATCCAAATCCTCGATCTAAAAATTGAAATAGAAAAATTACAATTTCATTAAAATAATACAATTTGTTGGAACTATTGGGTTGGCAATTATGTCCATGTGGGCAGAAGTACACTCAATTTCTTTGACACACAAGGTAGATTAATTTTCTACATTCGTATGGGATGGACTGTCATTGACATCGATCGAATTAATTTACTTAAACCGAACGAACTGATCCGGCAACCCAACATGAAATTGCAGCATGAATTCGGTACCTCCAGCGACATTATGCGACCGGGCTGTGCCTGCAATATGTACAGACACTCTAATCCTCCAGGATAGTTTTGCGGATATCCAGGAGAAGTGAGAACTTGTCCTTGGGGAGTCGCCCGTAGAATCCCGCCACAAGTTTGCGGCTCGGTTTTCCACGAAGCCCGGAAACCCTTCCTCTCCACCGACGAGTCCGTGCTGAATTTGATGATCATGAAGTTCGACGCCGAGATGAACAGCTTATTGCTGAGCTCTTGTTTACCGGATAAGGTGGCGAGGTTCACGGATTTCTCCTCAGTTCTACCGCCGACTAAGATTTGAACTATATCAAAGCTTTTCTCTGTTTCGAACTCTTGGAACTGGAATAAAAATTATAATTAACTTTGTCTTCGGTATAAAAAACATTATATCGAACAATGTTACGATACGTGAACAAAAATGTACCTGTAACAGGATATTGTGGCCTTGGGGCCCTTCCAAGGTCCATTTACAATTGCTAAGGGGTGCATATTTGTGTGGATAATTAGGACTCTCGACGACGTCACCGCTACTTGCCATGTAAAACTGGCAGTTGTTAGGACAGTCTATCTCGTCTGAGAAGTCGCCGCAATCGTCCTGCTTGTCGCATTTGAACGCAGCGTTCACGCACTTCCCGTTCGAACAATGAAAAGAGCCTAAAAAGATTGACGAGCCAAGATATTAATTATCGACATTGGTCCTGTTACTCGATGGATCTGAATCGAGTTATTTACCAGCTGGACAGGCCTCGGCACGACACATGAAAGGGAGCAACGATTCGCACGTGGTCAATTCCCAGGTTTGCCGGTCATCCGACAATGTGACGTCGACGCATTCGCCTGACTGCGGATTCGGCTGCCTCGATGCCCAGAAACCTAAAAGAGCCAATTCAATGTCACTGACGTTCTCGTTTTTTAAAATGGTTCACAGAATTTAATTTGTATAATATTTAAAAAAATTATGTAATAATTAAAAAAAATGTAATAATCATAGAAATCACATTGACCAGTTTATTACATTGAAAAGAGATTTATTTATACCTTTTTGGCGAACGATATTAGGGGAAGCGAATTAAATGAAACAAAATGTTATGCAAATACATAATGCGGTAGACGAGCAATTTGCTCGTACCGGAACAGACATAAAAGCGACGGTATCTGGGCATTGTTGTGGGAAAAGTGTGTCTTCGTGCCGCGTACACGGCGCAGTTCCGCGTTTCCGTGACCTCGATGGAAACCGGCCGGTCTGCACGTGTGTTCGATCGTTGGAAAAGCTAGCGATCCAGTTCCCTAACTCACGCATCATCGATACATCGAAACTCGTCGAACAGTTCAGATTTTCAGTTTCTGATTCAGTCCGAACTTTATCGATGACTTTCATAGATACACAAGATTCAATTTATGCGAATTATTTATATATTTGTGCCGGCTATTGTGAAAATGTTTCTGGTCAATGCGATTTTCATTTGTATTACATCAGACTGATATAAAATATCAATATTATACATAGAGTGTGGATCTTCGTACGAAATAAAACATTTAAAATACTTATCATTTAGATCATTTTTATAATTTTTGGGATGAAATCGGCGGACAGGTAATTTTACAAACCAGCGTATTGGGAGACGAGCATCCCAGCGGCGGATTCGAGCGTGTTGGTTCGTAAATCGTCGAGGGATGCTAGGCCGAGCCAGTAACGATCCAAATGCCGGCCGATCATGCTCGCGGACATGTTGTTCTCGCTGTACGACTCCACCACCATCAATTCGCTGCCGTACCTGTAATCGCATGCCAATTCGTCTATCTCTCTCTCTCTCTCTCTCTCTCTCTCTCTCTCTCTCTCTCCGTTCTAACGTATAATAACGCATCCCGCGAGTTATCTTATCCTGTTTCTTCTCCCTTTGTTCTACGTCCCATATTGAACCATCGATCCATTTTGTATATTTCAAAATGAATGTATAGAATTTATAGAATATCAACTTTATGACAGAATTTTAAGGAGCTAGGGTAGTCACGTGACTTTTTTAACATTCGTCGATAAATTGACGTACGTTTTTCTCTCTGTTTTATTGATAACCAGGCAAAAATAGCATAAAATATGGATTTGCTGGTCTATATTTTTCATTCTTATATGAGAAGACTTTTGGGTCTTCAAGTACCTCTTTGTGAAGACAAAAGTTAATGGCGTACTCTGGTATTGATTTAATTCAGAATGATGTATTTTAGATATAAAAATGCTGATGAACGAAGGCATTGTAACTATGATTTTTCATCTTTTTCGTAACGTTCATAAATATCAGCATTGTCTGATTAAATAATGACCGATGCTTTAACTCTCATCCTTCCAAAGAGGTACCTGACGACTCAAAAATCTACATATGAGGCCGCTTAGTTCTATAAATCTATATTTTTGGCCAATTTTATGGGTAACATTGACATTCTTCCTTATCCCGGCCCTATCGAAGTCTACCTCTTTAAGATTCGATAGTAAAGATAATTGTGAAATACAGCAACTTGAGGTTGCAACACTAACGCTCGGTACAACGTGATGAGAATATCAGACCACTTACCTCCTGCATAATTCCGCCGCCTTTTCCCAAGAATGCCTGATGTTGAAGAATTTGTAACAATGTGTACCTCTCAGTTCCCATCCTGCGCATAAAACATTTTAATTGTCATAATTCGAATCAATGATCAATCCTTCATAAATAAAAATTGATAATCTTGATAATACAACTTCGTGTTCGTTTCATTTCTTATAATAAATTCACTGGCAATTAGCTTAAATTTAAATTCTAATTAATTTCGCTGATTTTAATATTCGTCCATGAAATTAGAGTAAACATAGTGTAATGAGAGCGTAATATGATAGAGGTATGATATCATCGTTGGGGGATGGATCAGGTGACACGATCGATGAATTTACGAATGAAAGGGTGAAGCCTTTGACGTCGGGTGGGACGCAGGAAACGCGGTTAACCGGTGACCCATACAGACGGTGACGGACATCGACGACCTCGATTGTTTTTTAGTGCGAGCACCGAGAGTCAGAGGTAGGTCGGTGGGTAAACGGGTAACGCATTGTAAAAGAGAATCGACACTGGTGAAACGCTTCGTTTAGTATCAGTCGCGTTGTCGTCCGTCTGATTGTCGAGAAACGTATTGTTATTTTCTGTTTTCTCCATTTCGTGTAATAATTATTAGAACGTGTAGAAAATATGAAAGTATGATGGATGAAACTATGAAAAATATCAATGATTGATAAGAACTTTTGACTATCATTAATATTTTATTTTTCAAAAAAGGATAAGCAGCTTCGTCATTTAGATTTCTATTTATAAATATGAATAAATTAGCTAAAGTGTCAAAAAATTCATTGAATGAAATAAGTAAAAAATAAGAATATGATGGCCCTTGCTTGAGAATATTTTAACGATTATAATTGGTATATGCGTCCGCGCAAACTGTTGATGTCTACCTGCTTTGAACTCGACAAGAAAGAAGCGATGGCGGCCTTCCTTTCATTCAAAAGGTCAAACGAGCATGTTTGCAACGTGTGTACAATTCTCCTTGCACTTATTAACATATCTCGATTTAACACACGCAGTATATTCTCCATTAACATTCCCAAGTCTGACTTTCATCCATACATTATACAACGTTCATATTGCAAAGTGCATATTGCAATGTTTGAATGATAAAAAAACAATGCCTATGTGAAACAGATTTCTTAAACTGATACTATAAATCCGGAATTCGATGAAAATTTAAAAGGGGTCAATAATTATCGAAGGGTTGGTTGGGGTTCGATGCATCGGCGATTGATCTCCATAATCAAGATCCCATCGATTATTAAAAAAAAGTGATAATTAATTGTTTAAAAATGGAGTTCGAGAAAAATATGTCAATATAAAATTGGCTACTGAACCAGCATTATTTAATTTTCTCTCTTCTTATCTAGTGGAAGCAGGCTTTAGTCAAGTCTTAATAACTTACTACGAAAAACAAAAAATAGGTTGAATATCTTTGAACGACATGAGAATTATGTTCAACAATTTTATACCAAATATTAAAAAATTCAATAAATCAAGCAGAGTCATTATATTAATTAAAATCGTACTGTGTAATTGGAATCTATGATTCTATTTCTGAATACTTGTTTATATTTGCAGAATTAGGAATTATAATAGGAAAAAATAGTAAAACATAAATTTAACAAATTATTGTTTTCAAGACTATTGTTCATATTTTTAACTTATTTTATTTATTTTATATTATAGAGAAAAATGTAAAGGTTGTTCTAAAGGGCAATGCAAGAAAAGGGTTGCTAATTTAGTTTATTTTGCGTAAAAGTAAATTAATATCCCTCGGTATAAAGAAGTTCCAATCATCAGCCATTACAACATTCTTCGATGCAAAACTGCCGGTAGTTCTAACGTTAACGGAACCAGTCTCCGTCAGCTGTGCAATCTCTATTTAACCTCTATCGATAAGAATCGTCGGATGATCGGTCACCTGCCGGATGCTCCACTTTTTGGAATCCCGTTCGAGCCGCGAATCAACTGAGTCGCGAATCCGTGCACAGTATATTTTTAGGCTCGGTCCTTCGGCGCCTAACGACTCGACGAAGGAGGAGGAAAAGAAGGATTCACGGTTTAGGAATGCCGTCCCGTTCTCCGCCTTCCTGCTGTTTGGATCCACGTCTACCTGTACGATCCTACGGCCACGGTATGCCATTATCGAGCAGGTCGAGAATTTTGGGCCAGCTGCCCGTTACCACGTTACTGGGAAATAACTCCGGACCGTGGAAACCTCGTTGGTCACGCTCGAAGGATGCAACCGGCCTTGAGCTTGATTTTCGTGGTTTTCGGCTACCTTTAATGCCCCTCAGAATTTATTTCTCACGTTTCTCCGACGAGCTTGTAAAACTCCTTGGAAGCTTTAATTTAGCACTTCAAATTGCAGCCTTCTCAAATTTTTTTTTATTCTCGAGATAAATTATACAGTCCTTCAAGAACCTCAAGGATCCTCGCCGGCATGGCCGAATTAAATTCGCGAAATTCGAACATTCTTGTCTCGTCGTTAGGTCCGGCTTGATCAAAACGTCTCCAGCTCACGCGACAGAACACGGTTAACGACCAAGTATGTAGCTTCATACTGGTATGTACGTACGTGCAACCTACTTAATTGCGCTGCCAGTAACGAGGAAAAGTGGAGCAGCGTTACGAATGGCCGAACTCTTATCCCCGTTGTCCCTCGCGTGATTTATTCGCCGTACGCGTCTCGCCTCGGGCTCGTCCAGTTTTTAAATTCAACTCATTCACTAAAGACGGTACACCGATAACAGAATTAACTCTATCTAAAAGGAAAATAACACTTTTCCTACTTATAGTCTAACAACATTTTCTTGCGAATCTCTTCCCAGCCTCCAGAGATTATTTCAAGTTTTTTCAAAGCATGACCTGGGTTCAGGTGTTTAGGGAACTACCTGGTCAGGTACAGGACTACCAGGTGAGGGTGAATTCTTTTGAAACGGATTTACCTGCTGAAGACAGATGATTCAGGATACAAAGAAAAGTTTTTTGTATTACTCACCGTTCGGGCAGGTGAAGATATTGCTGGATGGAATCTGAAACATAGAAAACGAGCATTAGAAAGCATTATTATAGCATGGTAACATAAGGGATCGTTCCCTTGCTATTCACTCCCGTATGCAAGAATTTCATGCGATAAATTTAATGATCGGTACGTTGTGTAACAGCTGCAAGAAAGTCGAATGAACGTGAAATTGAATATGCAAACGACATTGACAAGTTTCCTAAAGCTAGAAACCACGTTTCGATATCACGTCGATCAGCGACGCGTTTAATTAGCTCGTGACGAAACTCGTAGATGTTTCGTGGGATAAGACTGTGCGAATTGAAGCCGGAAGAGCGCGGGAAACCCGCGTGTTACGACGTCGATTACATAAAAAGTCGTGGTTGTCGCGTCTTCAAAGAGGAAAGTTCATCGTTCTCCTCGATTCATTCCGGCGTTTTCTATTTTCTTTTTTTTTTTTTCTTTCTTTTTCGGGATCAACCGGTGTGGATCCTCGCGGACATGGAAACAGCGCGTGCGTGTATTGTAACATGGGGAGAAAGTGAACAACGACAATCTAGCGGTAAATCTCGGTTTTGCGCCCATCTTCACCGAGACTCACAGGTCGGCAGGTTCGTGAACGGGCAGGCGTACGTGGAACACAGGCGCAAGTTCCCGTGAGTTTTCTTCACGTACCAGAATATCAGTGACATAACGGTCAGCTGCATTCCTTCGAGACGTGCGATGAGCCAAGCCGAGAAGCGGTAGAATTCCAATCGGAGAGATTCTTTATTTTCCGAATTTTAAAAAAAGAATAGGATAGTCGATAGATGGACTGTTCAGCTAATCCTGAAGGTTTGCTTTTTAGAATTAACTATTTCGAAAAATCATAATTGTTGTGCAAATGAAAAATAAACATAATGAAACTAATTGAGTAAAATGACGGAAATTGTACTAGTAATTCTTATTAAAAATAAATGGATGATAGTATTGATAAATATTATTCTTTGCATAGAAAACTACCTTAAAAACAATTTTTCTTTTCTAATTACTGTTTGATGTACGTTCACCTGTCTAGTAGATAGTATATACTGGGCACCATCAATCTACTTGCTTACCCTAAAGACTTTTAGTATAGGGACATAGTCTTCATTTTCATTCATCAAATTAAAGAGGGTTTATTAACAAATATTTACTGAAATTAATTTGGCAGAATAAGAAGTGGAATATCAAGGCACTGTTCTTCTCTACTTGCCTATCCTAGAGATTCTTACTATGAAAACATAGTCTTCATTTTTATCTATCATCGTAAAAAGGATTGATTAATAAATATTTAATCAAATGAAATTGATATAAAATGCAATATCAACGAAATTAGAGATTCTCTTCACAAATGGACTTTCAAATAAATGTAAATAATAGTTAACTATTTTCATATTACAATTTCTGTATTTATACCGTGAGTAATTATTAAATTACACTTAATGACGATAAAGATACAAAAATAATGACATGAAAATAATGAAACAACGATGGAGAGTAAAGAATGCTGTAGCAATATATAAAAACAATAGAACAAGGAATCCTTTCCCTGACTGGTGCTTCCTATACTCGAAATGTTGCAATTGTATAGTTGGTAACATTGTTTGCGCGCCGGATAGGGCACACGCGTTCACGGCTCGGTCTGAAATTCACTTTCACCTCACACACGCCGCGTCCACGTCTGCTGAGCAAGCGGCCCCGGTCGCGATGGTAAACTCCTGCGAGGTCGAGATGCCAACTACTTCGTACTCGAAACGCTCAATTTCTCAAGAATTCCTAACCGATCTTAACTCTCTATGATAGGAGATTGAAGATCCTCCGTTTTGCCTAAGAAACCTTAACGAGATCTTCAAAATATTCTTTCCTTCGATCATTTCTTCTTATCTTAAACATGGCATTCTATTACAAACTCGTTATACTAGATTTATCAAGATCTATCAACAATTTCTTGTTTCCTATATTTTGATCCCGATAGGATATATTTATTAATGATTCGATTTCATTTCTCAGGAAGTTCTAGGTAAACTGGACTTTATGTAATAGAAGATTAAAAATCCTCCATTTTATCCAAGAAACATTAACGAGATTTTGAAAGTATTTTTTCTTTTCATCATTTTTCTCTATCCTAAACGTGGTACTCTATTATGAACTCGTTATATGTAGTAGATAAGATTTGATTCATTAATATCTATTAATAGTATCTTGTTTTCCATAATTTGCTCCAGATAGAAATGATTATTATTACTATATTACTATGTTACGTGTATATTAGACATTATAAAAAAAGTAAATATGTAAAATAAATTTTTTGAGTATTTTACTTTATAAAAAGCCACTTTTACCACTAAAGCATTGAGATACATTTCCATCTTTTGAAATTCTGTATATTTTTGTATATACATACAATATTTTTATTTTCTGTACATTGAATTTTCTTGTAAAATTCGAAGTCTAATAACTAGACTGATTTTATGCATTTACGGAAGAATTGAATAAACAAGAAATAAAAAAGAATGAATGTAATCTATTAAAATATATGAAATATCAAAAGCTGCATGCATATCACAAAGCTTGAACGGTGAAAGAAATATATATGTAAATCGCATTATTCAAATTCGTACCATAACGTTTTATTTTGCATAAAACCTGCAGAGTACTAATGACTAGAATGAACTAGAATGAACTTCTATTATTCAATAAGTGTATCACAAATAGAATTTAATAACAAATCCTAAGAAAATGGTAATAAAAAGTTGCAAGCCTACTTTTCAACCTATATCCGTTCGCCACAGTTCGCACGATTAAACAAAGGCGAACGCTACGTCATCGAAAACTCATAATGGAAGGATAATCGACTCACCTGAGATTCCGTTAGCTGAAGATGGCACAAGAGGACGGCGAGCCATACGGCCGCCAATTCTCTTATCAGCATATTCCTGTAACAGAAATAAAGAATCTCGTTTGAGTGACCTGTCGCCTGCGTTCTATTTGGAGAAAGAAACCGGAGGAAGAGAAACAGTGTTTGAACAAGTAGTATCACTCTGGAACGGGGCAGACCTTGACACTTCCAGAATGCATAATTCATACTCGTACGTGTCTGACATTTAAAACTTTAAGTAAGAACAAAATGTTCTTATATAATTCAACAATGAAAGCCTACTTTCTATCAAGCTACGAATAAAATATTTTCATCTTATCCAGCTATCCAGTAATTATTTACGGGTCATTAAACAGTAACGAATAATTAGGGAAAGTGAAACTGTCTCAGGGATTACGACAGCCTCTTCGTTGATGACAGACGTGTTATATAACAAGTATCAGGTGTAAAATTGGTGATCATAACTCGTTAACGACGATAACAGCAGCGCTCGGTGTAATCAGGTAAGTTCAACGATAGTTATCGTACGGCGAAACACGCGGAAGATAAGACCGCGTTCTATGTATAGGAATTGTACACCGGTTCCCATAAAATTCCTTACGGTTTCTGCGGCTGAATTGTGGCACACCAGTTGCATACCTCGCCGCGTAACCGAGAACCGTGATAAATCTCCCGGACATCGGGTTATTATTTAATGACGACGCACTATGCCTAGCCGTTTACGGTCCCAGTCGTAGTTACACTGACGTTAATTCGGTACAAATCGTCTAACGCTTTGTCTATCGGATAATTAGGTGCTATTTGTCTCTGGCTCTATTATCCTTTGTTTGGAACGTAGCTTATGACTAGACTGCGGATTTTAGATCTGCAGAAAACATGAAGACTGCAACGTGCGTGTGCAAAATTGTGCAGAATATGAAAAAAATATCGTTAAAATTATTAAAGGTTTGAATTTGCATTCCATTTTTTAAATTGACATCAAATGTTTTATTTTGTATAAAAATTCGCTATCTGTGGTAAATTACTTTGCGATCATCGGATAAATAATGTTCTTAGTTGGTTAACTAGTTAATTGGTAAAGAATTGAGTAATCTAATATTCTGAACTCCACCGAACCGGGGATTTCATCAGCGTCTACACATTTTTAACCGAGGAACGATTAAACGAAGCGCGAGGGACAGAAGAGAAGGGCAACGACTTCGATTTCTCCGTGGAGGAACACGCGCGTTGTTCGTCGCAGGAGGAATGGAAAGACATACGGTCCGATGGATCCCCATGGTGAACCGTTATGTTTCCACCGATAATCGACGAACCCGTGGCAACGGCGACGTGAAGGTGGCACTCCGGCCAGATTTCCCGCAAGCGTAATCGTAATCTACGACTTCGGCAGACTTCCTGTCGATTGCAGCCTAACGGGTCTTCCGGCCAGGTCGACTGCGTCCTGTCGTTGCCGCGTCGGAACGCATCGCGCGGATACGAATAAATCGGCGCGAATCGATTAGAGGAGCGACCCAATTATACTCGACGGAGGAAGCAGCCAGCGAATACCGTTACCGGGTATCGAGAACGTGTGGCTGCATTGTCTAACTGCGGTTAATTAACTCTCATCTAACTCCCGAATCTAAAGATTTTACGCAATGTCTCATTACCTTTCTCGGTTTTAGTACAGCTGGTAACAATAAATCTGAGCCAGCTTGTGTTAATTTCTCCTATGGGGGACAAAATTCAAAACGAGTAACAAATCTATGGCTGGTATTCAGAGTCGATACTTATATTTAAGATCGCCTTGAGCATTTGCTTAAGTCTCTGTTTTTTATACACGACAGGGACTGGAAGTGTGGGATAGACAGGGTTAGCAAAGGATGTATAGGCTATATACTTAAACTATTAAAAAGCTATCTGCAAAATTTTAAATCAATTCATGGGTTTTTTGAAAAATTATAGTGACTTAAAATTTGCATGTACTCTTATGTACATCAGCCAAAGAAAACTTTCTGGTATTTGGTGTGCACGCACGAAGTTAAAAGAACTGACTTGAGGAAATACAAACCTAAAAAGTTTGGAATTTTTGACGCCTTTTAGAATATATTTCGATATTTTTCGATATTTTGACAAAAAAAAATTTTTTGATTTTTTCGAAATT
>NW_017139212.1:291976-302789 GCF_001652005.2 Ceratina calcarata | reverse complement strand
TGGCAAAAAATTTCGTTTTTCCTCAATAACTCCTAAACCGTTCGACTTACGGGAAAATTGCATAGGACCTTTCTTGTAGAGGACGACGAGATCTACAATTTCTGTATAAAAATTCTTGGCTAGCGTCAATGGTTTATGAGTAATTTGCGAAAAACTGTTTTTTCGTTTTTCGTCAATAACTCGTAAACTATTGACGCTAATGAAAAGTTTTTATACTGAAATTGTAGATCTCATCATCCTCTACAAAAAAGGTTCTATGCAATTTTTCCGTATCTCCAACAGTTTAGAAGTTATTGAGGAAAAACGAAATTTTTTGCTAAAAGTAGGGTATTTCGACGGTGGAACGGTCGGATTTCGTCAATGCCAATAAAATGCCAAATAATCATAGGTAACTCGTTAAATATCGAAGTTAGAAGAAAAACAACTTTTATTTCAAGCATTTTTCGACGTTCTTAATTGTGAATACAAAAAAGACTCTTCTCATTTCTCGGAATAGAGGATTTAATAACCAGAGGAGAAGGAAGTAGCCAGGCAAATAGAAAATACATAAGAGGAATTAGCATACTTTCACGAATTTTTAAGCAGTATACATAGACGTGTGTGTGCAACTTTCCGCTGTTTCCAAACGTTAATGCCAAGTGTTGCTGTCCCGATTACGCGTTTCGGTAGCACGGAGTACGATTGTCGCCGTGAACAATGGAGCGTTGCATAAAGGTGCTCGTCTAACGGCGATGAACTCGCGCAAAGCGAAATATGTAATAAACTTTCGCGATCCGCGCGGCAGCGCGACTCGCAACCATGCTTCCCACGAGCGAGCTACGGCGTGGCGTTGCGTCACCGCAGGCTCACAATTAACCTGCGTGCACGTGCAATCCGCATTACACGTTTTCCATACAACCCGCCGCCGCGGTTCCGACGTTCGCTTGAACTTTTGTCACACGTAAATAGATTTTCATACAAAATGAAGAAATCTAGACGTATTTTAGGTGTCATAGCATAGATATTAATTCTCATACTGTGTATTCATAAGTTGAGTATACTCGAATAAAAATTGTGGAGTTTATACATACAATATCCACAAAGACTATTTGCAAACTTTTTAAAACAGAATAAATTCTTTAATATTGGACCAGGCAATTTTTTATGGGATGCTAGAAGACAGTTTATTATGTAGTCTGTATAAAGTTCAAATTTTTTATTGATCGGAATCGCGAGGGGAAAGTAACTGCTTTATTGGGGTTTCTGACATATATGAAAGTCGAACATCACGTTTCTATTGTATGTATTTATAGTTTGATGAAAATAATTGTTGAAAGTCGTGGAAAATAGGTAATCGATGTTCGAACTTTTTTGTTGGTTTAAAAACCCAGAGAAAATACGAGCACGCGGAGAATGGTAGTTTATAGAGTAGAAAAAGGAAGGATCTCCGAGTGTGTATTACAAGTTGCTTGAACATTACGGCAATTAGAGTATATCAAATTAAAACCGTTGTTGCCACGGGGCATTTACGCTTGTTTCGTGAAGCAACCTCGTTACGCGTATTATTTTCCAACCTTTCTATAGCGTAATTAAAATCAACTTGCTCGAGCAAACAATTGAAAAATCATAAAAATGTAAAATTACAAATAGCAATGAATAAAAATAAAAATAGAAATTTTCTCGTATCCTTTCCTGTCGCGAGAAAAAATTGTTAGATTAATCAATAGAAGCTAATTAAAGCGTTTGATTGACGAATTAAGAGAAGAATCTCGTGGAATGGAAGTCCAGTCGTCGACTGTAGGTCAGTACTAGAAAGTATTAGGATTTCCTGGTTCGCCAGCGCGAAACTTGTAAAAACTGCCAGTTGCAACTCGATGCGCCTTCGTACCAAAACCAATTATTGTTAATCGCGAAATTGAAAAGAAAGCAAATCACGCTTATGCAATAATTATCCCATCCGTCGAAATTCCGTGCCAGTTTTTTCTCTGATTGCCAGGTAACCGGTGATTACAGTAACATATGTATATGACGATTATCGATTGGACGGCACTAAGTACATGCATAGCTGCGTATCATCTGTGAGGCAGACTTATCTCCGGACACTATGTCGAATAACGGTTCGTAACTTAACCAGGAAGCGTTGGATAAAACGGTAATTACGATGATACTGGAAACATACTTTCTAACTGGATCCGCGGCGATACAATTTTATCAGCTGTTGCGTCAGCGTAAATTAGCCTGCAGTTATGTTAAATCACTTCTACAGAATCCAATTACATATTTTCGCCCGTGAAAAGTATGACTGACGTATAAAATGTCGTCGAACTTTACAAATACGGGATCGAGTACCGGTTGGCAGCGTCCAACGGCTACTTCCGCTACCTTAGATGGTCTCCGCGTCGACTTCCGGCCCCGCGCGAAATTAGTAATCGATATATACAAGATTCCAAGCATGGACACACTGACCTTCGCACGTTTACGTAACGTAGTCGGATTTTGTAATTTTGTATAATTGTTAATATTTTAAAATTGAAATAATATCAATTTTGAGGATTTAAGAAAGTAAGCAAAAGTAAGAATTGTAGGATTTGTAGACAGTATAAACAGTTACAAGTAAGACATAATAAAAAAGTGGCAAAACTATGTATTAGAAATTATACGTTAAAAATTGCCTGTGGTTTAAAAGAACATCTTGAATAATTTTATAAACATTATTTTTCTGTAAATATAATTTTACCAAAAAGTTTGTGGCTAAATAATAAACATTGCTTTTTACCACATTTCTTAAACTTTTAGCAGAAGTTTTATGGCTCATATAATCTTAAGTAAGCAATTGCATTATTTAAACATGTTCCCTTTCGTTCGTTTATTTTATGCGCATCCGAGCCGTTCGTTGGCTAGACAGTGAAATCGAGTGACACGTTGCAGGTGGTTCATGCATTTAGTACGTGTCGTTAGGAAGTGCATTTTGAAGCTCGTTTTTAGAATGGGTTTTAATTTCATTTTCCCACGGGTGAACGAGCAACCGACAAAAGGAAGACGTTCATTCACTTTCGTTGCGGATATTGGCGAGGGTATCCGCTTGCCTATGTCACTGACCACTACGAATTATCTTTGTGTAAGAACGTGTGTAATAATAACAGGGTTTCCGAAATATTGTCTGCAATTTCAATTGAGGATAAAATCGTGATGAAACATTTTTTATCGAGTTAAGGTTCTACTCTGTCATTAGTCAAAACGATGTGTAATTTGATCCTTCACTTGATTTCCTTCTACGAATGTTAGATCTGACAATACTAAATTATATTTCATATTTACAACTTAGGATAATGATCTTCAACCCGTTTTTAATTGTGTTTCTGCTATGGGGACAAGACTTGAAAATTTTTATAAATCTATACCTAATTTTTCAATACTCGATCAATATGTTTGATTGAATACTAACAGATTTTCTATAATTGCCTAAAGATCAGTAGTAGAATTTACTCCTACTAATAACCGATTGATAAAATATATAAACATTTTTACGAATTAAATTATTTTGATTCTTATAGGTATTCAATGATTATTTTCAGTAAATGTATGACTTTCCTTAACAAATTTCAATGTCTGATTGTGAAGAGCTTCACAGTATGTGAATAGTATTTCTCATAATCTGCGAATTTGTATGCAAAATAAAACACTTATGTTAATCAATCAAAAGAAGCACTTTAAATAGACATTAGTTTTATCATATAAGCATTAAAAAATGCATTCAGTTTTGGTACAATTAGTATATTTTCTTGCATCAGACATAACATTTCTATTTTTTACACATGCAATGCTTTTCATAAATGCATAAAATCTGCAGTCTACTAATAAGACATAAAATATCTAAAAGTGAAAAGTAAAACAGATCCAGCAGTATATCAAATTTTATAAAAATTGTTAATTCTATCATCGATCGAACTCCTTTAAAAAAAATTCTTGGCAATCGACTGTTGCTAGAACATTAGACTCAATTACTATTTTTAAGAATTACAAATGCCGTCGAAGTGCTCCAGACTGTAAATTACCATAATTAACAAGCCATTGTGCGATACTATTCCTATTTTAGAGCACATATTAATATGTAAATGGAAGCACGAGGCACACTGTGAACTTCTTTTGATGAATGAAACAATATGACCCAATTATCTCGCTGCACGGAACCATAAGTCCTTTCAGATGATTCCACGCCTAATTTCCGGTTTATCATCGATCGTTCGACTTGCTGCACCGGCTAACGGGAAACGCTGCAACGCTCGATCAAACAAGTTGACTCCTTTAAGCACGATTAACAAAAGCAAAACGGCACGCGTTAACGTTACGCGAGGCTAACGCTCGCGTAATTAGAATACCTTCGCCTTTAATCCGTATTATATTATTTACGCGAAACTGGTTTCAGACCCGTCTTTTCGTACGTGCATACTGAAAGAATTCCATTATAACATAATATGCTTGAAAAGCTTGTTTATCCGTTAGGAAGATCATAAATTTGAGCAATTTCCAAGAGCCTATTAATATCTGTTCTTACAACCAGCTTCATATTACTGTGTTTGCTTTATTTACATAGACTATACTTTAATACTTCTGGCTTTCGCGCATAATTATTTTTTCATAAATGGCAACCTAGACTTTATTTTTTAAATTGAGAGCATGAATGTTTTGCATAAGAACCCGCAGTCTACTTATGACAAACTAACTGTACTCACATAATGTGAAGCACTTGGCAATCGACTGTTGCTAGAAATTCTTTTAACAAAAAAGAAATATCTACTGAAAATAGTTTAATTAATGCTTCAATAGCTGTGAGAGTGAAAGTAAATTCATTACGTGATTAAAGTAACGAAAATGTTTCTTAGCTTCATGTTACTATGTCTTCGTTATTTATATGAACTATTTTAATACAGATTTTCTGGATTTTGAGCGCGATTATTTTTTCCACGGTGGGCGTGCGTTTCAGAGTTTCTTGTGGGAATGTCGCAGGGCAGGAGGAAGTTCGAGTGTGGCTTTTGTGCAAAGGGTCCCTGTCCTTGGCTATAGACATGTTACGCATGACAATGAAGACTGTTTTCGCGTGCGTGCATTTAATTCTATGTTGCCCTCGCGAATATAAGCGATCACGCGAAGCCTCCTCGTTAAAGCCGATTTCGACCACGACGAGTCTCACCATCGTAGCTGATCATTTCTTTCATACCGTTTTCGTGCACGAAAATTCCCACGGAAATTATTCAACGAAATGTACATCGACAGTGTTCTACGGTAATTAATTTCGTAAATTCTGAACGTTACATAAGACCGACTCGTAAAATCGTCGGCTGCTATCGTACTCGTCGCACCAAACGACGATGCAGATAACGGTGTAGAGAAAATCGAAACAGCCCCGAGAAGAATCCGGCGCAACGTTTCTTTCGTCATCTGGAAACGAGAATTATGTAAGCGCATTCCTTCCTAGCTCCTGCGGCACGAAAGTTATCCAGCAATGAACAGGCAAGTGTCCGTACATACATTCCCGTCCATAAATCACCGGACGCTTGATAAAAGGATACACGCAATTTTTTATTAAGGGCATACATTATGGAGTAGAAAGTAGAACTTATTAATTATTTATAATGTCTTTAAATTGAATTGTATATCAAAAATTTTATTGAAATTCCTTATGCGACTCCACCTTTCCAGCTTCATGCTTATGTTTAGTACAGAATTTCTCTTAAAAGGTAAAAAATTTTACTAAACGAGTGTTTATGCATGCAATTTATTTCTAATTTTACATTCTGATATTATCGTAAAATAGCTAAATACAACAAAATTGGACAAAAAAGTCAAGCAAGAAAATTCTATTCATGTTGTAATGACTGTCCGGTGACTTGTGCACTGCGTATACGTACTTATATACTTTCTGTTCGAGACGCTGACGCGTCACGTTTAATTCACGAGGTACACCGCGGTTAATTAGGTAATTACGTATCTATCGATTGGGAACGGATAAATTCTCCGTGAATTCCTAGCTGGTAATTATCGTCCCTTAACGACGGACGTTCCGTCGGCCGGTGAGTTTTGCGCTCTTCTACGTCGACTTGCTCTACCGTTAACATCGTTAACATTCAACTCATTAACCCGACATGTTCGAAGAGCCGCGATTATTGTCCTGTTAGGGACGGACGAGGTGCGATGAACTCGTTCAATGGACAGCGTAACGCTTCTACTATACTTCTACTTCTACTATACGCATACATGCAACGCCCTGGGCTTGGCCCTAATGCAAGACATCCTCGTTGTTCCTTTTTTTTTTGGGAGCATATAGGAATTTACCGTTGCTGTCATGAGCTAGATAAATAGCTGTAAGTCAGGGTCGAGGTCCGAGCTACTTATTCCTGTTTTGCCAGGGCATACGTTTCCCGTGTGATACGAGCTTTCACCATTTAGGAAGTGCGGTGATATTTTTCAAGTATAATGTTTATCGTTGGTCTTCGAGTAAACTAGTTTCATAATATTGCGCAATCTTCGAAGCGAAACGAATGTCACTGATATCGTTCAATTAATTAATTAATATAGATTACGCACTTAAGCAACAAGAAACTTTTCCTAGTTTCCATTACGTAATTCGTATAGAGTTTCTTATCTCAAAAGTAAGAAGAAAAGCAGAATTGCTCTTTCACGTATTTGGAAAACAGCGGTTTTTAAAATTTCTTGATTTTTGGGAAAAATGAGGTATTACGTGATGTGCTACATGGTTTCTGTATTAGAAATGTATATAGAAACCAATAGTGTGTAGCTAATTCCTGCATTGTTTCTTTATAAAAAATGCCTGTAGAATCCAATACTGTAAATTTCTCCTGGATAAAGGAATTTTCATATGAATACAAAAATAGTGTGAAATTCTTTTTCAAACTTTAACAATTACTTACAGCTGTTAAGAAATATGAAAAGAAAAAGTGTCTTAAATTAATACATTATGAGAAATTCCTTCTATCCATTGATTTAAAAATATATTTTGTCACACTCTTAGTTTTCATGTAATACCTAATTTCCCCTGAAATCATGCACCTTTACAAAAACTGCTATTTTTCGGAAACAGTAGAGAGCATTTCTGTTTCTCAATTTTAGTATAAAAAACTATAAGAATCACGTAGTGGTTATCACAAAAAAATTGTATATTGCACAATATTATCATCGCAGTCCACATACCATGTAAGGACCGTCGAAGATATCTTTTAAGATTCAACGACTGATATCGCTGATATCGGAAACAGTCACGTGGTCGCGAATAGAATCGGCTTGCCGCACGTTTAATTTAAGTAACAAGGAGACACGCCGTGAACGTGTGCACGGGGAATGCAGGGCATATTACACGGGGTGTGCCAGCGCGTTGCGTCGCGATGCGGTCTGACCGCATTGCAACATTTCCTCGCGATACTATTTCGTAATATGGTTTTTGAGTTTCCGTTCTCACCGAGATTTTTCACCCGGTATACTTGCTCGCCTCGATAATCGCGCGGGATCGTACTTAATTAACCAACTGGAGCGTTGCACATGCTTCTACTTTATGTATCTAACTTCGATTAGATATTACTATATTATGGATTTTTATCCGAAATAAAACTTATAAGGTATCAGTTTAAGAATCGATATTTAATGAGAATTTCCTTTAAACCTTCAATCGCCTCATCGTACTATCCATTTTACTGTTGATACATTTTTTACACACTTTTTACATATTCAATTTTGCTACAAATACATAAAAGCCACAGTGTACATATTACGTTACACTGTTAGAAATTGATATATAAAATTTAATTAAATTTAACTAATTTTTAATACACACGTGTTGTATATATCAATTTTGTTGTATACATGTGTTTAAAATTATATTTTTCATAGATGTGTAAATGAATTTTCAACTACGAAAATTATGTCATACATAAATGTATATTAAATTTAATTAACTATGTATATTTCTGTCTTTAATATTTTATAAAACAATTCCTTCTTTTTTTTTCCCTGTCGTTTCTAATTAGTTCCTACAAAATTTCACTGTCTGTCACTTCAATTTTCTGTTCCGATCCAAAGAGAGAACGCCAAAGGAAGTAAATTGCTTCAGCCTCGAGAACAAGCAGCTCGGTTTGTCAGCTAATCAACCTGGCCGATTTTCTTACCCAATCGTCGACTGAGATATTTGAAATACCCGGGCGTGCGGTTCTCTTGTACATACACATCCGCGCGGCGAATTCACGATACCGCGTCTATTCGGAGCGACTTGGCTTGATAGATAGTCTGAATAACTCTCCGGTAGCACGCAGGGCGTGGTCATAGTTGCCTGGTTCAGCTACGTCCATGTTCCACGCAAGATTTTAAAGCGATCATTGGTAATTCCCAAGAGAGAAATCGCACCGATTATGCGTGAGAAATATCTTCAAATTTAAACAATTTATTAAATTACTGAATCCTCGATAATATACTTAATGAAGTAACAGATATTATAAAGTTTATTCAGCTGCGCGAGATCGCAACATAGTTGGAGGTGATCATTTTCCGAGTGAGCGAAGTGTCACTTTTAATTGAAGCTAAGTCGATTCTCATGTCATTGCTCTCTGTTAAGAAGCGACTGGATAACTGGATGAAACGCTTTGTAGAGAATCGCCTCGAAGCATGGTTCGAAATTTGTTACACGATCGGAATGTCTTAGGCCGATGGTTACTTGTCAGAAGGTAACGGTACCTTAACCAAGTTACGCCTGGGTTCGCGTGAATTTGTTGTTAAGTCACGATCCATCGATGCTGGTACCGTGCGGACTCGAATTTTGTCGCGTTCCAGTTAGGGGTGTCATTATCTTTTTGCGCCTCGCCCCAGTGTGGGAAGATAACGATACAGTTCCAAGAGTTTTAAATATTTCCATGCAATTTCCATCGGCAAATGGTCTCGCAAAGATTCTGATTTTAATGTGCCAAAGTCCGAGTCTAATGTAATAATTAGACTAAACGACTTGAATTTTTTCTGGGATATTAAGAGGCTTTTAAGAAGAATTAAACGCCATGATTTCTTTTAGTTAGATATCCAATAAAAATTTGGAACATGTTTTCTATAGATTTAAGTAAGTCATATGTATATACCTAAATCGGTGGAAGCATAGGAAAGTTAGACACATCGAAACATGTAAAAATTATTATATTGTCCTCTGGAAGGTCAGACTTCGATCTTAGTGTGGCAAGAACAACGACAAATATTAGATTTAATTTCAGTTGTAGTGATTTAAATTTAAGGGATGCAACCACCCTCCAAAGTTAAACCCCTAAGCTGTTATCTCGAAAACAGTGTTGAATAAAAATTAATGAAGTTAGAATTTTGAAAATTGTTAAAAAGATTATATTGATAGCAGTTTACTTTGAAGGGTAGTTTCATCCCTTGAACTTGATTTATCGCAGCTGAAGAAAATACGTATCTAATATTTATAGATATTCTTGAACCCTGGTTTTCATAAAAATCGGAGTCTGTACGTTCAAAGCCTTCCCTCGTTAGTAGTCTGGAATGTTAATCTCGAACGAAGTTAGTTTCGCGGCTCGCAGTCAGTCTATGGAATGCGTAAATTGAACTCTCAATCTTAAGTGATTCATGGTTTAATCAACAACTGGACCGAGATTCACTTAATTAATTAATTCACTTGATTATGAAATAATTTACAAGGCTCTAACAATATTTATTGGATAGTCCTTTTATTAAGTTCTAGTCTAGATCTCTCCCAACAGGAACTGTTAAAGCGTTCGGAGAAACAGGTCGGTGTCAAATGGTCGACCGAAACCGTAACAAATAGGCTGCACATTTTACAATGCAGAGGTTTGAAAGCTCGCCTATAGCCATCCGCCTACGCGTTTCTCGAGAACCAGCCTGCCTGGCTCTATCCAACCTAAAACCCACATAATCCGAACTTTCTTGTAACCACGTTCGCATAATGGTAGTACCGGCATCAGGCCAAGCCTGACCCAAAAAACGCAGAACTAGTCGTGACACATCATTGAATTTCCATACAATTTAATTCGACCTTTACTGGTCTTGCAAAAGATGCATTCAAATGTTCCGTCGAATAAAATTGTAGAGTAAAGCTTTAACTAATTTTTATTCTCAATTTTCTGGAACTGTTTTTTTTAACAAATCTTATAAATTATCCTACAGCAAGAAAAAAATAAAATTGTCGAGTAATCAAGTACATCCTTAACTGTCGTTCATTCCTAATTTTCTGAAACTATTTTTTCTGTAACGAATCTCGTAAATTGTCCTTCAGTAAAAAAAAAAATAGAATCCTGTCTCATTGTAAATGCATTCAAATACTTAAATGAATAAAATTGTCGAATAATGAAATGCACCCTTAACTGACTTTCATTCCTAATTTTCTGAAACTATTTTTTCTGTAATAAACCATGTCAATTATCCTGTTTCAAGTATGGGAATATAACAGGAAACAGGAGAACGCGAACGATTTAAATGACCATTCCACTCGTACCAGCGTAGATTCAATTTCTTTTTATTAAGCAAATCGGTCGCAATTTTCTCTATGTTTATGGTCAGTCGCGGTGTTAGACAGTCGGTTCACGTGTTTAAGGAACGTAGATTGCCGCGGGCGCTCGTGGATTTCGTCGTTCGGGGAACGTAGCTTTCTCTTCCATCAATTCAGCGACCAGCCATTCTTAATGTTGCGAATTTTACGGCATTTCTTCGCGTCTCAACGATGAAACCATAGCTCTAAAAAGTTTCTTTGTTTCCCAAGTAGAATAGAAACAACAATGAGATTCAAATACAAATTGTAATTATGCTTTAGGCT
>NW_017139212.1:287834-291955 GCF_001652005.2 Ceratina calcarata | reverse complement strand
AATCTTTTACTATTTTTATGCATTTATTTTAGAATTGTACATTTCGCATATTTTAGTATATGTAATAACAATTTTATAATAATCGTTTTAATAATTTTTCTGACTGATAATCAGTGAAACGAATGGTCTTGATTTTTAGATTAGCAATATTTGGTTAAAAACGAGTTAGTTTTAACTTTCAATCGCCTCGGATTTCCATATTTAACTCATCGACTCCTAATCAACCCCTAATAAGTTATATCGACCATTTTGGCAACTCCTGGACTGAGGGCAACACACGAGCGTTATTTTGACGGACGTCTTCCTTTTTTCTTTCAATCTAAGAAAAGGACGTAGACACAAACGTCCGTCAAATTGACGATTGTGTGACCCCAGGCTAATTTGACGACTACTCTTTTGTTAGCTTTGACTTATGTGAATAAAAATGATCGATTTTCGTGATCTTGCTGCATGACCGAGACGAAGGTGAGAAACGTGTGGCATCACGGTAGATTTAATCTGCGAATCCGAGACTTCCGTTTCCAAGTTTTATGCATGTAGCACGCGTCGATGTGGCGCATACATACACATATGGGACAGCTCACTGAGCAGAACGAAAATCGCGCAGGTTCTGCGTTCAAAAGAATCGAGTCGAAGGGAAGAGAATACCGTTCGCGAGCTGAGACGCTCGAAGTAAGACACGCGGCAAAAAATATTTCCCCGCATCACTTTTTCTTATTAATTACAACGAAAGATTGAAGATAAATATCTTTAGGCTTGTCCCTATTCGATACATTTTCCTCCTGCTAAATCCTTCTTATACATTTTTCTTTCAAGGTGAGAAATCAAGAGTGAAGGTATTAAGTCTGATTATTATGGAACGTATCAATTATTTCTGCATTAACGAACACTTTAAGGTTGTATGAGCCGTAAGATCTCTACCGAAAGTGTAGCAAACCTGATAAAAAGCTGTGTTTAATATTCGAAACCATAAACTTTTAGGAAAAATGATATTTACAGATAAGTAAACTTTTCTAAGTCAGGGAATTTCTAATACTCTAATACATAGTTTGAACACTTTTTGATAAGATTGTACCTGACTTGCAACTGTTCATACTATCTACAAGTAATACAATTCTTACTTTTGCTTACTTTCTATTGTGTATCTTAAATAAAATCCTCAAATTTGGAATTATTTCTACTTTAAAATATTCTTAAGTTCAAAATTCTCTCATTGTTGCTCCTATATTTTGAATGAAATCATGTCATTCTAGCTAAGAATCAAAGATGTACAGTAAATGTCCTAATTTCTGTTATAATTTTTACTTACTGGTTTAAGATTACATATAAAATAACAGAAAAATAAAGCCAGTGAGTAGAAATTGTTACATGAACAGAAATTTCGACATTTACTATAATAACTACTTTAATAGCTTCGCAAAATTTCTAAAACTTTGCTGATTGTTTTCTCCACGTAGTATCTAACAAATGTTGAAATTTGAATGACTTGTTTTTATTCAAGGATCCATGAAACCTTAAGAAAAATCGTTAAATAAAAAAGTCTACTTAATCATTGAGCTAACCGACATTGGATACACCCTGCGTTTCCTTGTAACGTTCATCGGAGCGAACCATATTGGAAGTAATCGGGACCAGTCTCGTTAGAAGCGACCAGTCATTAGCGACTCTCTAACTCGCCCAGATCTCGCATCGTCTATAAGGAAGACTGATCCGAGTAACCAAAACTTCAGCGAACCAGCCGTTCGTCCAGTTCAATAAAAATTCTCACTAAACCGGAATTTCTAATTTCGCTCGTAACGTCTATTCAACAAACTTACGTTTCGTTTCTCTCCTACGTTCCACGCCGCGATTTTTCTCCTGGGTACATGTACGCGGCGCACGAGAGGGTCTCCCAGCGAGTCGACGACAATTCACTGCACAAAACCTGAGTCCACGCGCTGGAGCTAATAACAACAACAGGGCACAGTCTAACGAGAGACCAAGAAAAAGAGGTGATTTGAATACGCGCGGCGCCGGGTTCACAGTGTTTCAACGATCGATCGAAATAAAATCCGAATGGACAGTCGTAGAAAGAATAACGAGATGATAGAAGATAGAAGAATGGATTCAGGGTCACGGAGCTCCTTCCCTCCGGCCCACCGGTTCGAGACTGAGGAACCCGGTTCTCTCTCTCTCCAGGTGAACGGCGCGAGTTACCTGAGTAAGAGGCTTCTCTCCGCGGTGAGAAGACGCGACGACCGCGAGGGAAAGAGAGGAGAACGTAGCAGACGTGAACGTAGGCGAACTGTGGAAAAGGTGGAGGAGATACACTCGGCTCGAATCGTGCCGTCGACGAAGACGACCGAGCTTTCTTGACTCCTTGTTTGTTTATCGACGATGGAATTGCATCTGTGACGCTGTCTCACTCGCTCGGATCCTCGAATGAACAATTCTCGCAGGATTAAGAACATGGAGCGGATTTTGAGTCGTAAGAAACTGTTCGTGTTCAAAGAAAAGTGCAGAGTATTCATTGAGTTTTATTTTTATATTGCTTACGAGTTCCAGATAATTTTGATAAATGAGGATAAATTCTGAGTCCCTTAAACAGCAAACGGAACGAAATTATACTTGATAATGCATTTCTAACAATAATTTTGAAGAAGTGATCAATGAATGCAATAATCAGACAAAATTTACTGAAATATATTTTGTGTAATGAAATCCACTTATTATGTTCACTTAGATTTTTCATTTTTCATCAAATATCATAATGTGAGATTTACTTCAATTGTTTTGGTGATTACGTACAATACTTGTATTTTTTTATATGCACATTTTCTACCACTATCCTAATTAATACACACTGAATGGAATTTTGGTGTCCTAATCAGAGACATTGATGATCGCATAAGCAAGATCGTACAGTGAGTTGAACGCGTGGTCGCGTTATCGACATGCTCGATCCTGTCACACAAATACACATTTTTTCGAAGTATCTTCTTAGATAATAGAAATTGATGTAACAATAAAATTACAGAAGAATGATCTTCCTTATTCGTATATATCGAATTCTGTTACCTTATATTTCAATCCCGACTAACGTAACGCTTATTCACGAGTTCAATTATGCAAGAGAGGTCTTACGTTGACGCGCGTGCGCGCGATCGAACGTGATCATACTCGAGTTCTAATTAACTCTAAAGTCGAACGTACCGGACACCTTTATAGTGACAGAGTAGCAAACGCAAAGCCCGGTGCTCCGTTACCGTTTTATCGGGTCTGGTGCACTCCGGAGGCGTTCAACCCGGCAGCTCGTTGCACACACGCGAATCACCGTGTCTTGTTGTTTATAAATAAAACGGAACTTAGACTGCCTAGCAAGCCAGAAAACATCTGAACAGGCAAATTGCTTAGACTGTGTTACGCTTTTTTCACATTGTCTCCGGCAATGCTCAGGTCGACTCGTCTAATAAATTGGCAAGAAAATACAATTGATTGTAAGCAATTTTTCAGAAGTATAGAGAATTTATATTATTTACCGTGGCTTTGCCTGTAATCCTTTGAGAATAATAAATATTCCGTATCTTGTAATAGTATAAGAAAAATAAGGAAATTAGTAAAAATTTAACTTTATTCCATCCCCTCAAGGATAGAATTTCGAAGAATCCGTAAATTGATTTTCAAACACTTGCATAAGAAACTTTGATAACTAAAAACCAAGTCGATAATTTATATTGTATAAGAAAAATAAAGATATTCGTAAAAATACACTTCATCCCGTATCAACACCTAAAGGATGGAATTTTGAAAAATCCAAAAATTCTTGTTAAGTATTCTTATAAAGTGATATTTTGGTACCAGAACCAGTTTGATATCTCATTAGGCTAAATAAATACATATATCAAAAGAACGAAAAATACAGTTTATTCTATTTCCACCCACAAGGGTAGAATTCCGAAAAATCTTCCCCCTTTAATATTTCAAGTATATCTGTTCTTACTAGACGTTAACACTAGATTGCGTAAGGAAGTCATTTTGACTGCTTTTGGGCAAATGTACAAATAATAATGCATAAATTATTTCTTTTTCCAAGTGAAGTAAATTTTTTTTATTGTTAACATTTACTACTGTCTCTTATACAC
>NW_017139212.1:282049-286529 GCF_001652005.2 Ceratina calcarata | reverse complement strand
GTTTCAGTCTTTTTAGTGTTAATGAGTCATAAAATTCTACTATATAAATATTAACTTAAAGCATGAGATTATCTGATAAAGTGAACATAATTAGAAACGAACTTCGCATAGAAGAAAATAAAAAACGATGGGTAATCGAGTCCATCTGGACGTAAAAGAGCAATCAGTCTGGCGATCAGGTTTTCATTTTCCCTGAAACGTATGATTCTCGTCAGTTAAAAAACGTTGCTGGTCTCGCACCGATGATCTCGTTCGACCACCAAAGCCTGCGTCGATTACGCACTTTCCCAACTTTCTTCTATCGATACTAACTACTTCTGTTTCACGGCGCAAACACGATAAAAATCGTTTTTCCCGTTAGTGATTCTAATGATTGTTATTTCAAGTATTCTCGAGAAAGAATTAATTCATCGGACCTTGACTGCGCTCCTGAGACGAATCTTCATCACGTCATCTCGCGGTAGATTTAAATAGAAATCCGTGACTCACGTCTCCTGCCTTTCTTTTCAAATCCCGGACGTCACCGCGAAGACATCCGGTATGAACTAACTGACAGGAAAACGTTCAATTATCCAGGGACTTAATTCGCTAAATACATCGTCGTAAATCTTGAATTCTTTTAATATTGAAACATCGAATGCTATAAAAATCATGCGAACACTGTTAGAAATAATTATTATTAGCTGTGTTAATGAAAACCCTTTAGGTATTATTCAATATAGCTGGGAATAAATACGAAGATCGCGTAGCTGCATTCCTAGAAAGTGTATCGGCTAATCTATTCTTCCCGCGAGGGACAGAAATAACTTGATTTTCCGTCGGCCGAGTGGAAAATTGGTACGAAATTGCGGTGACTAGAAGCTTCTCACACGCTAAATTGATTCACACATCTAGGCATATTTATTATCCATGCACCTTTGACAATCGTGCTGGCAAAGGAACGTGAGCAAAAACACTGCACGAAGTTGAACGTACCCATGATGCGAGTTGACGACGACGGGCGCCGTGATAAAATCGTTTAGAACTCAATGGTGCCTTTTTTACGCCTCCCCTAACATATCTTACGATTTCGCCTCTCGTCTCTGTCTGCGACGCAGCCTTTCCTTCCCGGTAATTGTCTCTCATTATGAGCCATTAATAATTCATCGTCTGCTATCGTACATTAGGCGCGACTATGGTAGAACTCGTAACAAGTTACGAATTAAATTTTTTTCGTACGTTCACCCGCCCGAAAGAATGCGATCTTCGATCCCAGCGGCAAGAGACGATCAGCTATTTTTAAATCCGTTCCAAAATTAGCATTTAAATCTCCTTATGGCAGCTTAACATTTCTGCATTTTAATTACAATGTTTATCAAAAAATTTATTTTATCTCAAATGATTGCAGAGTCCATTTACGCTTTGAAGTATGTGATTCGTTTTCTATTTAACTATTGATCGTTTTAAATGTGGGCATCCGTAATCCATTAGCGAGGAAAATCTACTTGTGAAATTACCCGTAAAAACGGCATTGAAAATCTCGTCGTTTCAAGGTAACCCGGTGATTTCAACTGTTCGGCGTATGAGCCGTGCTCGAGCATGTACCGCGGAATAAAGAGGTCGCCGTAAATGCCCCGACGTTAATTTGCCAGGAGTTTTGTAGGACACGAACCGAAGTCGTGGCGAGGGACAGCCGGAGGAGCGGCTCTCTCACACAGTCACGTTCGACGAACACTAACAAGGATACACCTGCGGGCGTACGTACACCGACACGATCGCCGGACAACGCGTTTCGAACGGTTTCTCGCACCGGGTCGACGTCCTGCCAAAACTGCCTAATCGTGTCGTTTGGCAATCAGCTAACGCGTCCGGATTCATAAATAAAGAATCGAACACTTCTTCGATAGAATTATTCCTTTTCCTGAAGAATCGGTAGATTCGTGACTGGACTGCGTTGAATTTGAATAACCGGACATACGACATTGATTTCATTCTATCAAGATGCAGATATTGTCGTTTAATGATTAGGAGAAATTGTGATAATCGTTTGTCATTTGCAACACAAAGGAAATTGCCTAGAAACCTGCCTGTCACCTCGAACGGAATGCCATGGCCGTTTAGTGTCATTAATAGACAGAGTTTATGCATTTATAAAAAGAAAATGTATCTGCAGTAAATATAAATAATTTGCCATGTATAAAAGCTAACAATTTTCTGAAAAGGTAAAAAGCTCAACAAGTCTGAGGTGCTTAGCCTTTATACTTAATAAAACAATTTTATATCTCCTTATATATATTTATTATATCTATCTGCAAAAGATATAAATAATTGACGATGTATAAAATATCTCTAAAAGTAAGCTAACCATTTTATGAAAATGTAAAAAGCTGAATAAGTTTGAACTACTTAGTCCCTACGTTTAATAAAACAATTTTATATTTCCTTACATTATTTTACTCTATTAATCCATATTTCTACTTTATTATTTACCTAAACATCCTATTTACTACTGCCTTAAAAATATTTTTGCACTTCGCATGTGTGAAAATAATACCAAATATTTATGTTTGTCCTTACTATGCAATAAATTGAAAAAAGTATCTGCAGAAGATATAAATAATTTGCCATGTACAAAATATAAAAAGGTGAGATAGCAATATTTAAATGATGAAAGTAGTGTTTATTTAAAATGCACTTGGCATAAGAATCCGTAATCTAATTATTAAAAACGGAAACTTGATTTGCACCATGTGCACGACGTCAAGTTCCCCGTTAGTTCGTACACTAGTCCGTTCCGATTGCAATCGATTTGCCTTGATCGAGGCACACTTTTTGGGAAAAGTAAAAACCTCGCATTCCAACGGGTAACGTGTGTATGTATGTACACAGTTAACTTTCGAATTGCACTATGGGATAGGTGCTCCACGTCTCTCGAAAGCCGAGTGACGTCACTTCTGCACGCTTCCTTCATTCCACTGTCATGGACTTGACATTTAATTAATATCAGTTAGTAAGAACAATTCTGCTTGCATAAGCATTATTGCAAGTCTGTTACAGTACAGTTTATAATTTTGTAGGAACATTTCCACCTTCCGTCTTCGTTCTCTGCCAATGTTTTTGGGGGGTCGCGATCGACGATTCCGAGTCTGATCGTTCGGATTACGGTATCAGGTGGAATGCGCCACTAGGTGACAATGACGATACCGAAAAGGTAACGTAAGTATGCAGAGGAGCGGAGGAGCAGGGCCGATAGAGGCCATAGTCCGAGTCCGAGGCGGCAGGAAGCTGCCAAGTGTAACGGTATCGGTGGCTGACTGCTCCCTGCCGATGCGATATGCGCGCTCGCGTTGCCTTCACGCGTCGTCAACGATTTCACGTGCGGCCGACGCGACGTGTGAATATAGGTAAGTCAGCTTTTCACGCGGACGCCATTTTTCATCAGCCGACCTCTGCCCTTTTTTGTCAACCGTGCCACTGCAGGATTAGTTGTACAGTGAAACGTTCGAGGATATTAAAAAAAAAAAACATGAGTACAGAAGATAGAAAATTTGCAATGGAGGTCGGTTATAGCAAGAATGATTTATCGGAGATAAACTGTCTTGCGACAATGAAAATTGTGTCTCATAATACTTGCTAATAAGACTACCTCCATGACATAATATTTGCGAATATATTATACTTAATTTCGACATCATGAAACGTCCTTGTGAATCGAAGATTGAATTTAACACGAATAATTTTTGGTCCAATAATTTTCTCCACTTCAAAGGATATTAAACATTAATTATGGATTTCGAGTGAAAGCAGAAGCTTATAGAAAAATCCACGTAGGATGCGATTAATCATGCGTGCATACTTGAGCCTTGCAGCAATCACCTTCACCGATTGAAAACTCGTCGCAATAATTCAAACACTGTTCGTTACAAAGATCTTCAAGGGAAACTAAGATTAGAATTGCAAACTATGGAAATAAGAATTAAACAAGGAAATGAAAGTAGCAAGTTTGTTGAAACAGAATATTGCTACGAATTAAGGAAAAATGACAAACTAGTCATTTGATACTAATCAAACCACAGCGCTGGTTGAAACACGGAACACGGACGGTTCCTCTAGGGGCGTGGAAATGAAATGTTGCATGCTAATAACGCTTATTTCTGTAAAGCGTACGGCCGTTGGTGTACCCCATAGAAAACGAAATTATGTGTGTTCCTAGCAAAAAAAAAAACTGCTTGAAGGGAATTACCGAGGCGGGGAAGCCATTGAGCAACAAGCACGAGCGAAGGAGAATTTCATTTTCAAGTAATTTAACTTGGACTGCTGCACGTTTATGGTAATCGAGTGGAATGGGGCTCGAGGCGCATCAAGCAATTACTACAAATATAGCTGGATTTCAATATTGACCAAGTATCAATATAATTGAATCGATTTTTGATAGAACTTGTCATAAGTGTCTAAAGTATTCCCTCAGTAAGAATAAGATTTTAATAAAAAAATTCTTTTT
>NW_017139212.1:261304-281360 GCF_001652005.2 Ceratina calcarata | reverse complement strand
CCTCAAGTCAGTTCTTTTAACTTCGTGCGTGCACACCAAATACCAGAAAGTTTTCTTTGGGTTACTGCTGATTACCATAAGACATTTTTTTAATTCCCATGAAAATTTTTATGAAAAATCGATTGAATTTAGTAGTATTGATAGAAATGAAAAAAAGAAGCCAAGTAGATGGATAATCAACGCTATAACGGTATAATAAAATCCAAGAGTCTTCCTTCCAGTTTATTTCCCTGGGACATAATAAAATCTGACTGAAAACGAGGAAGAAAAGAATTCCACCGCGTTCTTCTCTTGTTACGTCTCTTCGAGTTGCAGCGGAGACGCATTGCGAAGAGAAACGAAGCACCTTAAGGCGGTGAAGCGAACAGAGTCAACGGTACTTCTCAGAACAAAATTACACGTATACTCATAGCAAGCGCCGCGCGGCGTTGATTACATAATCGGCGCGAACATTGCACGAACGCTGCCATCGGAAGAAAAGCCGAGGATGCTCCGATCGTTGCTCACGTTAGTCAACGGCCATCTTATTGCCTACGTTCATAAACGGAGGAATACTCGGATATATTCGTATCGAATCTCCTTTATCTTACGCCGATTTCTTTTTCCCTATCGCGTGATCGAAGTTCAGGAAGCATGTAATGCGATTCGAGATCACTGCACTCCGCGGTGATTTTCTGCATGCCGAAGCGAAGTAGCGCATTCGTAACGCCTAGCTTCTTTTTAATATTTTTACTATTAGGCATCCCCATAGATGGATTTGATTAATTTTATGAGAAGCGTTCGCTCTTGATGGGGAGCGATTTTTGCATCGAGAAACTGAGGAACTTCTCGACGTTTTATCAATCACAGAACGAAAGTAAAGCGATTGATGTAATGAAAGAGGCACGCGTATCAAAACGCAGGAATCACGGCGCGGATCACGTTCCTAACAACCGTACGGATTAGTCAGCTGTAGAATGTGAATGGACAAGCGTTTTCCGTCGATACGCGACGGCAGTTCGCCAGGGCGCAGTCGTTTACCTTCAACGGCTGCGACCCCATTTGTAGCATTCCATCTGTGTTCCCCTTCACCCGGCCCTCCGTCACTCCTAACCAAACTGATTCAATACTTTTGCTTCCACGCAACGTTACCCACCTTCCTTTTTTTCTCTTGCTCTACACCTTCTTTCGTTCGTCCCAAGACGAGATCCTTGCGTAACCGCGATTACATTTCGATATTGGTAATACAACTACAATCATTCAACTACAATGTTAATAATACGTTTTAAAGAAATTTTTTATGTTTCGTTTATAGAAAAGAAAGTTTCATCCAATTATCTTTTTATCCCACCTTCCTTTCTTCTCTTATGTCTTTTGACCAAAGACGAGATCCTTTTCGATATTTGTAACTTAAATAAAGTAATTTGTATTTGATATTCAAACGTTGATAATATTGTTTTTAAGAATAATTCAATAAAACTATTTGTCATACTTCGGTCCCAGAAAAAAGTGTAGCAAAAAATAATTTTTTTAAATTTAAAGTCGTGAATAGAACAGGATTTTACATAAATCGAGAAATTTGTTATTTGTTCATTTTCTTTAAAAGTAGAAATTTATAGTATAATATTCTGATTATTAAATGAATAATCTTAGAAATTTTACTATTAGACACAGTCGACAAATGCTCGATGACAAGTTTCATTAGATTTCTTCAGAAGTATCCATGGTTTGTCTTCTCTCTCAGGTTTAAAATTAGAATCGTGAATGGTACAGGTTTTTATATGAATCAAACAGTTTATTATTTGTTCCATACCTTTATTCAAAATATGTTATACAATATTGTTTGTTGTTCCCTGACAATGCACTGAAAATTTTTATACAATGGCACAGTTAAATAAATTATTAAATAAATACAATCTTAGGAATTTAAATATCAGACACAGTCGACAAACGCTCGATGACAAGTTTCATTAGATTTCTCCAGAGTTATCAGTGGTCCGTCTTCTCTCAAAGTCATCCACAGCCAACTATTTAACCTGACCATATGAAAGTCGTGTCGTCTGGGGATCATGGGCTCATCCACGACTACAGTATCGTTATAAACACTTCCCGAAGAATATCCCATAGATTTACATAATTCTGACGCTTCGTTATTGGATAACACGGGATTTGGGAAGCACTCTGAATGCCAGACACCGTAACTTCTACGTATCACTTCTTCAACTTCATTCCTGAAGGAAGAAATTCAATTTGAAATTTCGACAAACTTAAAGTGTATCAAAAATTGATAGACATGCATATTTATACCTCTCAACTGAAACTTTTTTCGTTATTCTACACGTGGCTTCGTCCTCGCCGTCTAAACAGTCTTTTATCCCGTCGCAAACGAAATCTTGAGGTATGCAAGTATCATTGCCACTCATCCTGCGAAAAGTTAAAAGCTATCACTATGAAACTAATTATTCGATTGCGGATTTTTATGCAAAAATTCACATTCTGAGGAATAGAATTCATTTGTACAGATTTACATTGACTGCCTTATGTATTCTTGGAGATTATGTATAATAGGTGCATTTTCTTAAAATGCTAATTTCCTATAAATACAGACAAATCCGCAATCTACTAATTATACATTGCTTGATTGAATACGTATTAACAGACTAGATTCAAGGATTCTCTTAAGTTCGCTTACGTTCTACATTGGAAACTCGAATCTTTGCAAGGGCACAGATCCGGCGATTCGTCGGTTTTATCGAAGCAATGGCGCACGCCGTCGCATAATCGTTCTGGTATAGTAAGCTTGAGATACTCCGCACAGCTACATGTCTCCGGCTCGTCGGATCCGTCGGAGCAATCGATTTTCCCGTCGCAGAATGCGCTTTTGTCCACGCATTTTCCATTTTTGCAGCGGATTTCCGTTACTTTGCAACCTTTGATCAAATCTCTTCTGTTAGTAAATTCGTAGGAAAAATATTTTCTGAAAATTGTCATACTTACTGCAGCCTGTGGTATCCTCACAATTGTTGCGATATTGTGCACAGTACACTGGATTCTCATCTTCTTTATCACGGCAGTCCGAGACTCCGTTACAAATTTGTTTCGGTGGAATGCATTGGCCCATCTTGCATCGGAAACCGTTGCAAGTCGCTTCGACGGATCGCCTCGGTGCATCTAAATCCAATTTATGTTTGTTATTATAATTACTGCGATGTGTATTTCTTATGGCTGAATGGAATGTGACTATACCTATAGCTTCGATTAGGTACGGATTTATGTAATCGATACTGGTCATAGCTTGAGGATTCTGAAGATTGCACATTCCTTTGTTGTCCTGGAAAACAGCGGTGGGACGCCATCCCTTCTTACCGCGACAGAATATCGTTCCACTCCAGTTTGATGTTTCCGTTCCCTGAAAAAGAATATACAAAAATTTACTTTCTTGGAATCACTATAAAACTTTATTAAGCTGCACTCGTTCTTTACAGGCTACTACAGTACGCTTTCTGATTCATTTTCTCGTTCATTTCTGGACATAATTATCATGAATAAATAATTTGTAAATTAACCAAATACATTTTAAAACCATGGCCAGTTTTAAGACAAGAAAATACTGTAATGAAAAATGAATTAGCCAAATTTAATAATTTAGAAACAAGTACCGAGCAATCGGAAGCGTTCACGAAACAGCGTTGACAAGTCGCACAACTTTGCAAGACAGGCCTCATAAAAATTGACTTAGTTTCATAATTCTCGTCAGTTGCCAGAGCAACGCAAGTCTCGTCCAGTCCTGGCAGATAAATTCTATAAAAGAAAATTAATTGTTATAATTTATTATTTTAATTCGATTTGGTTGGAGGATCTTACGTTTTGTTGAGGAATAGTGGTTGCACGTGACGAGTGAACTCGACTGGATTTTTCAAGTGTAACAAAATTGACACGGAACCGTTCACCAGGTGCAGTTCGTCGATCACCGATTGTTGTTGATGAGGACCATCTATCAAGTGTAGCAGTGGGCCATAACCGAACACGGCTGTCGTGTAATTTGTATCTAATCTGGAAATAATAATAAGATTTAGTATAAATTAAGATATAAATATTTCTAGTATATATAAAATATAGAACTTCTAATTTTAGATATAATAATTATTGAATATTAAATTTGTATAATCATTCTGACATTACAAACTAAGTTGAACGAGTAATATTAATATAAATTAACATTTAAATGTTTCATTTGCAATTATATCTGAAATACAAAGCTTCTTATTTTAAATACAGTAATTATTGAACATCAAACTTGTATAATCATCCTGATAAGAAAATCTAAATGAAGCAAGTCAAAAATCCTTCTGCACATAAATTAATCAGATTATTTGTAAGGTAAATTGAATTGCACCACTTTGGTGGTCATTTACCTGACGTTTTCGAGACATTTTGCAGCGGATAATACCCAGCTGGGTTCCAACAGCAGTGCTGAGCATCGGTAGTGCCCATCAACGAAGATGGCAGCCGCCCACGGCCACAGGTAGTCGCGACTTCCGGTTTTCGCATCGACGACTAAGTACGTATTCACGCTGTTACCGAGAACCGATGCGCACTGAATAGAAATCCCCGGGCAGGTTTCATCTGTCTTATTCAGAGAAACCGCTGTGGAGTTCTCTTGGTACGTGGAATTCGAAGGCCAGGCTATCGTTTCGAGTTTCGACTTCTTCACAAGTACGGACATTGAAGATATCATATTTCTTCAAACGAAAAACAAGAACACTTATACTAATCTTTTCTGTTGACGATTTTTCTACTTCTTTTTAATAATACTGATACATGTTTTGCATGATAAATACTTTTGATAGATTTACCTAAAACCGAAGTACTCGCACATGTTTTGTCCAATGAGTTTGAGTGTAGATTCATTTTGGTAAAACCTTGGTCGATGACAGGTCGTTTGCCAGCTTTCTTTGGATTGTTGTGTCAATATTCCTTGCATATTCAAAAACGGTCGTTTATTCGCGTCCAGGTACACGTGCTGATCGTCAGTTAATGTAACTACAACAAATCTCGTTTTAAAAAATTTCTGATATTAAAAAAATTGGATGAAAATACGAACTCACAGCAATCGAGATCGTCTTCTCTGAACGGGCAATCGAACACTCCGTTGCACTTCTTTGACATCGGAATGCAAGTCTTGCTTGTCTTGCAGAAGAATTCATCCTTAGCACAAATTTCTATAACATCAATGATAATAATTTAGGTGTCTGATCGTTGATGTACATATAAAATTTTCCTGATTATTTACCGCAGTCTTGTTCGTCCGTGAGATCTTCGCAATCTACATAATCATCACAAATAGCACTCGGTTTTGCGGTTTTTAGGAAATCTTTGCAAGTGCAATTCATTTCATCAGTACTGTCTTCGCAATCTATTATCCTGTCACATCTCTTGTTCGCGGAAATAGTTTGAAGCAATCTATAGATGTAAAAACATTGATACACTAATCGATTATTATTTATACACTGCGAATTTTTATCTACTTATAAAAAACACAAAATTCTTGAATTCTCTCTTTTAAATATTTTATTCTGTATAGAAATCCGCAGTATAATTATTTATATTTTCGTATAAAATCTGAAATACCTTGAACAAGTGAATGTTGTACTAGGAACTGTTGGTAGTGACACTGTGTTACTCTTTGCATAATCAGCACTAACAGTCGTTGAAATTACACTTTGGTCAGATTCTGAGACACGCTTATTATCGTCTACATACGTAGATTTGTCCGTTGTGACATCAGCCTTTTCAGAAATTAATGAGGGGACTGAAAGTAAGAAAGAGAGAAAGTAGTTATTCGATTTTAAAGTATGTACGAATATTTATGGATATCATTCTAATTTGTGGAAACTCACTGGTGCTACTGATTTCGAGTCGAGTGACATCAGACACCGTGGAATAATCTATTTTCGAGTCTAGTGTCGTCTTGAGTTCAAAATTGGATTTGGTCTTGCTTCTGTAGAGTGGGTAATGGTCAGGACAATTGACTTCGTCCTCGCCGTCTAAACAATCGACTGTACGATTACAGCGCGCTGTAATTGGTAAGCATATGCCTAGACCTCCCCCGCATCTGAAACCAGGACACTTTTCTAAAGGAGTTCGCCTCATGGAAGGCAATCCACGACCATCTGAAAATTAAGCAAAAATGGAAATCAATTCTTGTCATTTAATTCAGTTTCTAATAATTGATTTCATTATGCGAAATAAGATATTTATTGTAACATTTTAAAAAATGTGTTTTAAAAATCGTTATCAGTGCATCAATTGTATTTAAATAAATAAGTGACTCACTGATAATATCTTGAATCCAGTCGAGGAAATAGCTGACCCTCGTGTAGACGCCTGGTTCGTTCGGCTGGGCGCAACCTTCTCCATGACTGACCACACCCGCCACATACCACTGAGATTTCGAGTACGGATTTCTAAAAATAACAAAATGGGCAATTAAATCAGCAAATATTTTAATTTGCGAATTTCTATGCAATTAAAGAAAGTTTGCACATAAGGAAATGCATCTGTTGCATATAATTTATAGAAATAAAACAATTAACATAAATCTTGGATTATATTCCTTAAAATATGTTTAAAAAAAGTATGATTTTGTATAAAAGTTCACAGTCTAATGAATAAATAGATTTATACCTGCACATTAGGGGACCACCACTGTCTCCTTGACAAGCGTCTCGGCCTCCTTGAGGATAGCCAGCACAAATGGTCGCGTCAATCTGATCTACTAAGTGTCTGCAGCTCGACAGTATCGGTACCTGTACTTCTCTCAAATCATCAGCTGAAAAATTAATCTCGTATGATAAAAAATCTCAGCAAGCAGTTCATGTTTAATCCAAAAATATTATTTAACATCAAGCTGAATTAATGAAAAATTATTAATTCTTCTCGAGATGCACCAAAATTAAATTTCAATAGAAAAAGCATCTTACGATCTGGTCCATGTTCACTGAGAGCGCCCCAGCCCATCGTAACGCAAATTGAATTTGGCTCCGGTTTGAACCTCCACATCGAACCCAAGAGACTTCGCCCGGGGAGGCAGACTGGTCGCACCCATCGGTTGAAGTGCAGGGGGTCGTCCAGCATGATCATAGCTATGTCGTTGATCATGTCTTTGCTATTGTACTGCGGATGCGGTACGATGTACCGCGCTTTCCTCGTCTGCGCCATCGGTGAAAAAGAGGACTTTCGAAGTATCCCCGCTTGGACTTCAAAATAATTGTCTGTGTAGCTGTAAATAATTGAAGCCAGAGACAATAGACAAAATTTAATAGCAAAGACCGGGTAGTATGGAACCATACAATAAATACTGGCTAGGTAATAAAAACATGGCTAGATAAAAAAACTCCGGGCGTATTAGAAGAAAATATAAGAATTTTTAGATGAAAGAAATTCTGTGATTCAAAATAAAAGCTTGTTAAATTATTTCTTCCACAAAATTATATGCACGATATAAAATGCTACCAAAAGTAATTATCGACAAAGATTTGTATTATTTTCATACGTATCTTACCCATAGAGACAATGGGCTGCCGTGAGTATCCAGAGCTCGTTCAGAATGACACCGCCGCAGTAGAATAAGCCGTCCTTGTAAATAGCCACCAGAAACGGCCAAGCCTTCGGCTGGCTCGCGCGTCCACCGACAACGCGCAACTGCGATCCCACCATGGAATCTAATTTGCTGACTCTTGGGTCCATCTTGTCCTCGAAAGTTGGCCACATTAAACCGTCCACAACGTTTTGCTCTTCGTTCTCGAACACTTGCGGTGGCGCGAAATCCTCGTTTTTCTGTGCACTGATACCACAGGGAAATTGTGGACAGCGCACGTAAATCGCGGTGTGTCTGCAGGAAGGGATTATCTTCGTTTCTCCGTTCATTTCTGTTATGTACGATCCTTTGTACGCGTCGCTCGGTACCGGGTGGACAGTCATCGTTGGTGTTTCACTGTAATCAAAGTTCCAAAAGTTGGAAGAAATGCGAAGAAGAAAAATTTGAAGGAAAGTCATCGTATATTGTTAATGTCTTAATTTATGTTCATGTCACAATTTCTATTCAATGTCTGGTATTCAAAGTCGTTGCTTATTCTTAAGATCATTTTAAGCATTTGTTTTTTAAAGAAAAGAGGGACTTAAATAAATACTTAAGGCGATCTTAAATATAAGTAACGACTTTGAATACCGGCCAATGATTCTTTATTCTATAATTTTATGTGTAATTTTCGATCAATAGAAATTCTGACGTGAACGGAAATTGGGATGTAAGGTCAATTTCAATAAAGATTTTTAGACTTCGGATGTTTATGCAAAATAAACTTTGTAGGGTATCAATCTAAGAAATCCTGTAATCCTATTTTTATTTCTCTTTACGTACATGACTCAACTATAAATGCATAAAATCCGCAGTCGAGCGATTATAAAAATATTTTAGGTGAAGCGGATTTGGTAAATTGAAATAGGAATTTTATGAAGGAATTACGTACGTAATTTCTTTGCCTATTTCCGAAGCACATGCATCCTTCGCCCAGGATTCGACTGCCATGCACACGGGGTACCATTGACCTTTGAAGTTTTTGTGCAGGTATCCGTCAGTGTGACCAATTATGAATACCTAACAAATAAATTGTTGTAACCATAATGAATAATACAAATATCTCATTTTTTTTCGCTCCCTTATTTTTCTACTATCTCAGGACAAGATTCTATAAGATTGTAGAAAAATATGTCAGTGAGTAAAAATTGGGACATTTATCTTTATTCTATATTATAAATTTTATAAATATAAAGCAATATTCAATTTTCATTGTATCTAAAATTTACATTTTTCCCTTCAATGTGCGAAGACGTAAGAATGTTACACTCCATCTCGTCTCTTCCATTGGCACAGTGTTTTATCCCATCGCATCGTTTTGACATCGGAACGCAATTTTCCGCAGTGTATCGCCTTTGCCAATCGTTGCAGCTGAATTTAGTTTTCGGACAACCTGTAGTATATCAATAAAAGCGTTTCATATCTCGCGGCCATAAGAGCAAGTTTGCTTCGCGGATAAAAAGGATTGCAAAGCGAGATCGCAGTGACTGGTGCCATCTCGTGTAAATAATGTACGACAGTATTTATAAAAATCACTTTCGTTAGTTTGATAAAATAGCTATAAACAAAAACAAATATTAATTTGTGTACATATTACATATTTTATAGAGTTCTGTCATAATTCCTAATTTTGGAATTTTACTCTTACAGAAACAAAAGATTTGAATTTATATAGGTATTACATTTTTTTAAATTTATAATTATTTGCAATTGAGCTCTGGAGACAGCAATTTCTATATTTCTGAAATTTAACTGTTAACTATAAAAAATTACAGGCAAGAGATTTGAATTTATACACGTATTACATTTTTTTTTTTTAGTCTTACAGCTGTGCAATTTAGGTCGATTACGAAGTCTATTCTAATTTCTACGGTTTTTATTAAATGAAGAATTGTCAATTTTTACCCAAACATCCTAATTCGTCCTCGCCGTGCGGGCAATCGAAATACCCATCGCAGAGTCGATCCTGCGATATCCGATCCCTACAAGAACAACTGGTTTCGTCGCTCGCATCGGTGCAGTCCACCAGCCCGTTGCACCATTGCGATCTCAATATACACTGGCTCCCATCATCGCATCGAATCATGTTAAACGGACACGTTTCTGTATACACGATCATTTATCAAACATTAGCTTCAACTAAAATTATTCTGAGATATTATAAAATAAATAAAAAAATAACAGAAATAATACCTGACTTATTACGACTGGCATCTTCTATAATATTTTCCACTTCATCTGTTTCCTCGACTGGAGCAGAAGATCGCTGATACTCGGTCACACCAGGAATAGTTGGGAATTGGAACGTCGGTGCAGGAATGTAGGTGCAATAATACGTGCTCTTTGAATTCAGATTCGCAGCAGCAGTCGGCGAGGATATTTGATGGCCAGAATAAGCAGGAAAATTCTGTGTCGCCGGACCCGTTGGTCCCATCTTTTGCCCGGGCTGGCCACCGGGTAAAAATTGCATGTTCTGTACTTGCACTTGCGTGTAACTTGGCACCTGATTAGGGCTTTGGAAGCCCTGGCGGTGCTGCTGCGGCATCGAAACTGGATATACGCTGCCCATCGACGATCCCGGGTACATCTGACCCGGTGCCGACTGTCTCGTGAGACCGTTTGCCCCAGGCGCGTAGAAACAGACCTGGTAAGGCGTCCAGGACATCGTCGGGTTCAGCTGCAGCTGCTGACTCGATTTCATTGTCTCCGCGGTTGGCAATGCGTCCGGATTCACTTTTGAAGCGATCCTCGGTTGAGAGTTACGGAAGCTCGTCTTATTTGATGCTGATTCTGAAATTAGAAATTGTCTTATAAAAAGCCTGTGAATTCAATTATTTCTTGTCTTCGTTATAAATTTTTTAAAGATGATTATTTTTTTAACGATCTGTTAAGATTTAACGTTTGAAATCTTAATCAGACATTTGAAAACTCAAATTCCAAACACAATTCTTCTCCTGGCATGATTAGATCCATTACATGATTTGACGCTAATGATCTTGCCCTCATACACGAAATTTTAAACTAAATCCCGTATTAATATCTGGAGTGGACAACGTTTACGTTTCCTTTAACTAGAATGAAGAAACCTTTCTTACTAGTCTCCATAAAAATACACGGCAAATTAAAATCATAATTCGAAATTTTCCATGTACATTCGTACTAACAATTAACGTGAAGTACTAGAGTTTCTTTAGCATCACTCTAACTTGTAAGCCTAACATTGTTAACTCGAATATAGTAACGAGCTGATAAATAATGCATTTACCGTTCCCACCTTCCTTTTCCGTACGTTCGCCCTGACCTTGGCCCGAAGGATGCACCAGAGGATGCACCGGGTCTTTCGTTATTTCCGTCACGTTGTCCGCGTCTGGTTTGGCTGTCACGGTCGCAGTAACTACGTCCCACTTCGTACCATTGATTCTACTCATTTGGGCGCTAGCTTCTTCCGTGTTCCGCGTTATCGATCCACTCGCTGTTGCATTAATCATCGCCGCTTCCGTAGACGAGCTAGTTAATTCCATAGATCTGATTGTCGTGGAATTTTCCATTTCCGGTTTCTGGGTCATCGTAGAATGTCTTTGATGATCACTTGAATTATCATTTATCGAATTCTCCATTTTATTATTATTATAATTATTAATGACACTCCGGTCGTCAGTATTGCTAAAGATTGGTTTTTCTGTAATTTCTTCGTTTCCAATTGTGCTCGAGTTAGGATTAGTACTAGACTTCTGTTCTTTGTTATGTTTCTTATCATTTAATAAATTATTAACAATTTCTACGTTATTTTTTATCTGAGCATGATCAATGTGCTCGTACGCCATTCTATCATCGTTTACTGATCCAGATTCGTCTACAGACGCAATGGAATCGTTCTTACACTGCAAACATTCGACTAATTCGACGAATTTCGACTTAGGCCCGTTTTGATCAGTGGAAAAGTTGTTTAAAAACGATTGCAGATGAGGCAAACTGTTGTTCACTATACTAACGATACTCCACATCGAATCTATCACCGTTTTGCAGTGCTCCATGTTTTCTGTACAGGGAACATTCTTAGCTTGTCGTCTCAAACGATTTTGATCCATGTGCACTATTACCGATCGTAGATCTGGGCTTAATTTCAGAAGCAGGTCGCTGAAGAAGTATTTATTTAAATCAAAATTCGAATCTTCATTTCGCGGTTCTAATGTAGAAGCTTGTTCGGCCAGTGTATGCGGTTGGTTGATATCGTACACGTTTTCAGTTTCGTAGAAACTCGATAGGTAACCTGTTGGACATTCAAATGTGCTGATACTGATCACAACGCTTGTAAATGATCTAATATTTAGTTAAAAATTAATTGTAATCAGTGATTAATAATAATTAGACTAGAGATTTTTATACAATTTTCAATGTCAATGTAGAAAATGAAATTAAAATTTTCTTCTGCATTTTAAAAATCGTAATGTGCATTTCACTTTTGATATTTCGTATCTCTTTGGACATTCAATGAACTTTTGATATTTTCTGCACATACCACTTTTCCATAAATTCATAAAATCCGCAATCTACTAATGATTAACCTACCTGATTCGACGCTGACGTAGATTAGAAACCCGACAAAAGACAGGATTGCTATCGTGATGAGAATTTCAATCAGAATCATTAATTTACATTGTTTGACAATCTTTCTATGGTTCAGATTTCCAACACGTTTTGTCGGACTACCTGAAATTGAATTGAGGCAATATCCCTAATATAGATTTTCTGAACGTATTCGTACGGCAGATGAAATAAAAATTGAGATTGATGAGTAATAAATGTAAATAAATGGACGTACCGGATTTGGAAGCTGTCAAATTCACGCAACACTGGCTATTCATTATCGACAGATCTTCCAGCTTCGAGGACGGGATCTTGTAGTTCGTATCCATGGTGAAGGATTCAAGACAACCTGAGTGGAAGGAATAAGGGATTGAATGTGAATGAACGCGCTCACGCGGTTCATTGGCATAAATACATTGGCTAAACATAACAGATCTAGTAAACTAATAATATACTCCCATTAATATTCGGACTCAAAACGAAATTACTGTTCTAATATTGGATCCTATCAAATCGGCGAAAGTATAAAAAAAGTGAGACACATCGAAACATGTAAAAGTACTTCAATTTATATCAATTATAGAATATGTGCGATTTTTTAAAATCGCTTGTAGCTTATAAATTGATTTTTATGAAACGTCAAAAAAAATTATGATTTTCTCTTTTTTAAGATTCTGATGAATAGCAGTTTTTCCATTTTTTTTGGTATATCATGTAATAAACTAAGCCTAATATTCCAAATAGAACAAAGTGTTTCGATCCAATATAAAAAAATTATTTCAAAGTGTCTCCGAGTATTAATGGGAGTCACTATACGCAATTCACAATTTTCAATTTGTCAATTAAAAGATACCAGGTACATTTTTCTGAGATTCTACACAAACATGATTTTGCATCACTCGCGATTTCTGGTGTGACGCACCCGCCTAGCGACTCACTGTGCTCTCGAACAGTTTCTTCCCGGTTGAATCGTTTCCATCCGTTGGGATATCCACCGCAGGGCTATCCTCGGAGACCGTCTCAAGGGAGTTGCTTCTGGCTGTCAATGGTCCGTGCACTCGATGCCACCGACGCGGAATAACGCGGCATTCGATGTCGCCAACCACGTTTTGCATCGAACGATGTCAGCAATATCTATAGCGACAGAAAAATTCAGGACCAAAGGTATTTCTTCATCACCGAGTGAATGACCGGCGATGCTGAGTCGTGAACACAATTGTTTTGTCTTTATATTGGTTTCGACACAATAGAATGATTCGTGCAGGTGAACTTTTAATTGTATAATAAATATGAATATAAATTGAAAGCACGTGACGTACTTTATTAGAGAACAGCAGGTGAATAGAAAAATAAGGAGGGACGTAATTAATTTATGGTTGCGAATATTTTAATTAACGTATTTATAACATACGATTAAATTGTAATCGATAATTCGGATTCGGAATCTAATTAATAAATTATTGAAGGGATAAAGGTCTCACAATAAGTTACTTTTCGGAATACAAAAGACCTGGAAATAACTATTCTATTTGGAATTCCAATTCATAATTAGAAGAAATCATAATTAGCGATTGAATGTTAATCGAGGCTTCAAGGAAAGGTTAATTAAAATTATATTTTCAATCTATAATTTATCAGGTTTGATAAATCGAACTTTAATCCATTAATTAACAATTGAAATTTCTAATTACGTGAATTAATATTTATAAGTTGCTAATTAGTGTTGAATTGAATTAAAGATTTACTTCATTAACTGATCTGAATACGACTATGACTCGTAAACACGTGACGTATCTTATAAGAAATAAGCAGGTGAATAGGAAAGTAAATAGGAAGGGACGTGAATGATCTACAATTACATCAGACAATTCCATGGTAGAGAAAAAGAGGATTTATGTTTCATATAAACAACAGTTTTTATTTAGATAATGTCGTGAATACGAATTACTCTAAAAGAAGAAAATTTCCTTCAACTAGTTTCACCGTCCTTTCCATTTCTTCTCGTTGCGAAATCCTCGGGTTTCGCAAACATCGAATAATCTTCTATTTCCGCAATCCAGTTTTGTCGCGTTCCACGAGTAACGCGATCCCATATGTCATCAACTTTTTTGCCAGTTGTTACAAATTAATGGAACGCATTTGTTTCACAACTATTCGTCTCTAACCATCGTTTTTTTAATTTTAAGAAGATTAAAAAAATTAATCAAATTGCGCAGAAATTTTCACTACGAAAAATATAAATATTAATGATTAAATAAATATGAATAATAAATTGTAATTAAATGCAGAATAAATTTCTTCTTTATTGCCTCCGATGTCCAAACTTCCAAATTCCTTGGAATAAATCTTCACTATGTAGGACGTCTATTCCTACTATACAAGGACTCGATCAATGTCACCAATTCCAAGGTTACCAGGCAACAATCGACTATAGTTGGATTACGTGGAAATTATTCGATGTACATAAACGATGTGAATGATTGCGCAACACGGTGTTATTCTGTTACTTTCTCCGGACGAGCGAGGCGGTCTTTAAACTATGCCAGCGACAGACGAAAGTAACAGTCCACGTTCTATCGTTAACACGCTAACTATCGCTCGATGTGTTAGTGGAAAAAATGCAGAGAAATCGTCGAAGTTTAACTTTATTCATAATAATAAGTCGAGAACTATGTATCCTGTGGTAATCGTGTCAGCAGATGGCCTAGAAAGGAAGAAACCTGTCAAGGTTACCGATACTGCGAGACTATTATTAAGGATTTTGAAGGGGGCTCTCGTCGAAATTGGTCTGAGTCCTTCGGGATGATCGCCTCTGGCCGGAGCTGAATAAGCTAAAGATTAGTGGGAAAGCTCGACAGATTTGTGCAAGTTAATAGGATATAGCAATATTCCTTGACAATTTCTGTAATATGCTGCCTTGTGTAACTATATCAAAGTGTATGCATAATTCTTCGTTTTGAAGAAGAAAATAATATATTGTGGTGTTTGCAAAGTGAATTGTTGTGAGAATCGTTTTTCTTTCAGTTCAAATGATTCGTTTATTTTCCTTTGTCGTCTTGTAATTAGTATATCGATCCGATAAACTCGTGACAATACCTTCTTGCTTAACTATAATCAAGATATATAATTGTTGGTTTTGAAGAACGAGATAGTACTATTGTGACCTTTACGAAATATCAAGACAAAGTGAATTGTTGTGAGATCTGTTTTTTTTTGTAATTCAGATGATTCATTTATTTTCTCTTGGTGTCTTGTAAGTAGCATATCGATCCGACAGACTCGTGACATTAATACCTGCATAATTATCACGTCCTTCGATAACAATCTTTCATGGAAATGAAAGCCTTCACCTGTTACAAAGCAGTTTATATAATTATAAATGAGTAATCTATTTCCCACATAAAAAACGTATAAAGCGAATATTGCTAAAAAATAAATAAGAATTTCCCAACTACAGAGAGTTTGCAGACTTCCCCTTTTAATGCCCCAAGAGTCACACATTTCCGCACCGGTGACCCAGCACCTTCATCATTCTCTCGCGCCGAAAACCAGCCTCGGGGCGAAGCATCCCCCGCGACATCACGTCACGACGGAGATGGCCACAAAGCGAGCCTCAAAGCTTTGACAATGACCAGATGAAGCGTAGGCGCAGCGGTGTTAACGAGCCAGTTCGCGTCTATGAATCGTCGGGCGAGGTTGAAAGAGCCGTGGAGGACGAAAGAGAGAAACGGAGCCGAGCGTGACTCTGCGTGACCAGTGCGCTGCTTTAACGATTTCTGTCGCATCGCGTCGACCGTGAGGACAAAGCGAGACGATCACTCTCGGCATTAGAATAAGCGTAGTATTATTTCCGTTTGCCTTTCTCGCACAGCACGGCCGGCCACGATATTCACTATATGTACAACTGGTCCGAGCGTATATTTCACATTGCTGATCGGCGGCTGTCGCGCGTACGTCGATTTCTTCTACGCACCGATCTCGGTCATGAACTGGAGTCTCTAAATCGCGTGAGTACTCTAGCCTGTCGCATAGATATTAATTGTGACACGCAGGTGGTTCGGATTTTCGTTTTGTTCAACCGAGAGTGAATGGGAGAATGAGTGGGTAAACAGTGACTCAGTTTATGAATCAACGTCAATGTATGTACTGTTCTCCTGAATTAGTCATAGTTGTTTGCAACAACCTAGTATTCTTCCTTGTCAATAACATAAGAATACGAGCTCTTTGTTTGGCTTTGTTTTCATTCTTAAGCCAGTCGTCGGAAAAATTCATTTTTCTTACGATCTTCTTAACGAGCATTGTCTTCACTATTCCGGAAAGGTTTTTCTAGGATTCTTGCAAAGTTCCAGGCATTAGTTTAAATCCATTTTCTTACGATCTTCTTTAAAAATATATCCACATAAATATCTTTTTCATTTGGGATTATAAGAAAAATATTTTTTATATTATGTACTAAATAGTATCAAAAGATGAAGGCTTTGCAAAAAAAATTTTCTGAGTTTTGAACATCACCTATATAATTATTGGTCATTAAATTCTCAGACTTATACTTATACAACTTCTTCCTTGCCCCTGTTGAAAATCAGTGATATCAGTGGACATTCATTGTATATTTTATATTAAAATTCACATTTTGGGAACCGGAAGTCACTTTAAGGTCCTGTCAATAATATGATTGAATACGTCTCGATGACTATAATATAAAAAAGAAAAGATGTACATTTGCAAGCAAAAAAATATTAGTTACGTCTAAGAAAAAGTCCTGCTAAGCATTTATTTTTTAATACCATTTATACAGCATAAAAGATATTTTTCCTATCATCACAAATGAAGCAGATATTTAGATCGCCCACTATTACTTATGAATGATTAAAATTACAGGAAGTTCAGAAACATACAAGACTGATGTAAGCTGTACACTCATACTCAAAACCTTCTTTCTGCTCTCATGAAAGTGAGAGCTACTGACTAGTAAGAAACACATGTGCTGTGTTTCATGTATGTACGCAGCGAATTTTTTTAAGCTGTTGCAGTTGCAGCCCGACTGTTACTTTAAACAACCGGGATCACTTGCATAACTTTTATCAACGATTAATCGCGGAACGTGTTTCTTCCTCGAAACGAGACATGCATGCGTTCTAAGCCTCGTCAATATTTGATTCTCCTGGTATTTGTATGATCTGAAGCCCCTCTAACGTTATCGTAATTTCAGCTGAGTCCACGGAATACACTTACCCCTTTTACGTAATTCCAATAACGTGACGCTTTAGCTTCGCATTAGCCTAATTCCTTACTATAAAAAATCAATTAATAGAAGATTAGTTTCCACCGGAGTTGCAAATAAGAATCTTCAATTGAATTGAACATCAATTAACAATTGACATTTAATTTTTAGTTCAAAGACCGATAAAGAATTAAAATTATTTAATTAGAGAAATTCGTATTAACGATTGAATTTTAATTCTTAATTAAACAATACTCCAATTATTGATTAAAATTAAAAAAAAACATTTAATCGTCAATTGTTGATGCAGCAATTAGAAAATCTGCAACACTGGTTTCCACGAAGTCGTTTCATTTGTCACCTATCTTTTGCCTGTATTAAAACGATCAAACCTTGAAGAATTCTTTCGTTCGTAATCGCTATTTCCTCACTCGTTTCATAAAGTACGTACAGTTGCACTTACTCGGACGACACAACCGGATTGGTTTCCCGGATGCATTCATCGCCGCACAGCTTCTCCGAATGTTTAATGTATCACTTTCTACGAATACTGAAATAACGTCGACACGGCCTTGAAATTTTAATGGTATCACACGTGTCCTGCTCGTCTTGGAACAGGTGGCCGTTGACAGAGTTTTTACGAGGCCGAAAGATCGGTGCCGCTGGAAAGTGAAAGCGTACGGAGCCACGTAATTGGTGAATCGTCGAAATCGTCCAGCATCCGAACCTCGGCCCACGTTCGATCTCATCTCATCGTCAGTGTAGATTCACGCGTCACGAAGAAGGGTACGATTTCGCAGCATCGACAACACTATGTCGATCTTCAGATAGAAACTTCGTGTTCTGGTTAGTTGACGTTCAAGAAAGTCGAGATTCCAAAAGGGAAATTCCTTGTGATTGGTGAAATTTAAAAAAAATTTCTGTCGTACTAACAGAATTTGGTGGAAGAGTACATTGGAGAGTTGTTTGATGTTTGGATAACAATTGTGCTCGAGGGACTTTGTTTGCTGTTAAAGTGACTGAGGAATTCGTGTGATACGTTGAAAGAAATTGAGAAGCAATCACGTTCTGGAATTTAAAGTAAAGAAGCGTGTACGGACCGTTTCTATTTTAAGTTCACATCTTCTAACTCGTGCACTAATTGTAGAATCAATTAGAAGACACATGGCTCCTATTAACGGGACAATACTCCCGTTGTTATTGAAATTCATATCGCATATCCATTTAAACAACAGAATTTTCAACTAAAACTTCTATCAGAAAAATGACACGTCAGTAAACTTAGAAACAGAAAATAAATTTCAGCAGTCTAACTGTGATCATTTTCGAAAGAAAAATAACTAATTGTGAGAATCTTTTATTCTTTGAATGCAATATGATACAATCTTACATTTTACATTATTTACTCTTACATTCTACATTTTCATCTAAAAATTCTATTAGAAAAATGCTGCACCAATAAATTCAAAATCAGAACATAAATATATACCACGAATACTAATTTTCAACAGTCTGATTGTGATCATTTTCGAGAGTAAAATCATTGAGGATCTGTTGTTCTCTAAACACAGTTTGACGAAGTGGCGCAGTAGGTCGTCGCGATCTGAGCCCAGGAAAAAGCGTCTCTCCAAAGTCCATCTTGTTCCACTGTAATCGATTGCCTCACAACAATGAGACCATAGAAGTATCCAGAGAGGCTCATTAGCCAGATGTTCATTCTTTCGTACAGTCCAGTACGGTAGAGATAAATGATAATTAATCTATACAGATTAACTGGACGATTCCTTTCTTATGACATTATATCAGCACCAGTTTTTCTCCTATATCTCATACTTTAATTGCCTATTTGTACCTTCATCAGGTTTTTCATTTTAAACTTATCTAATGTCAAATTCAGGAGAGAAAGGAAATTCGACGTTAATTTAAAAGAATTCGTAGGAAGAGACCATTAGTTCCCCCAATTCATCTTCTCTGTGTTATATTTGAATTATCTATTCATATCCACATCAACTTCCTCGTTTTTAACTTCTCTAATTTTCCATTGGATTTGGAATACAGGAGAAAAAGAAAATTGGACGTTGATTTAAAAAAATTCTTAGGAGGAGACCATTGTTTCCACCATTTTTCTTCTATATGTCATACTTTAATTGTCTGTTTGCATCTTCGTTAGCACTTCCAATTTTGACTTCTCTAATTAAAATGAAAATTCGACATTGATTTACATTCTTAGGACAAGACTGTTCAGACACTCAACTGGATTGCAAGTGTAAGCGTTGAATCAGAGAACTGGAGCGCAGTTTCTGGATAATCGCAAGCCGGCCGATTAGCCTTAATCGCAACTGATAACAGGATACGCGTCCAAGATTCCTTTTCAACAAGTGAGCGTGCATTATCTTCGCTTGTGCGTCCGGAAGAAAACGTGGTCAGTCGATCGTTCGCATGGACACTCATTCCTGAGTTTCTTATTCGTTTTATCGAGCAGTAGCCGTCAGACAGCGCGGCGTTTCTCGTGCCCAACAAAGAAAAGCTTAAAGAATTTTGTGAGTACTTACATAAGGAGAAATTGCCAACAGTATTATTACTTACAAATCGTAGCAGAAAAAGATTGCAACCGTCTCATGTTTTCT